>NC_056738.1:189309390-189411890 GCF_019279795.1 Protopterus annectens
AGCACACATGGCAAAGTTAAAAGAATTTAAAAAACACCTTTTGGAATAAAATAATGAAATTGTATTGCTCAATAAGAAATTTACTAAAGTAATATTATGGGACACTTTAAAAATTCAAATTACAAAAAAAAAATAGGAAAATGGTCCTATAATAAAATTTAAAGGATGGCATAAAATTAGCTAGTACTCAAAAAGAACTTCATAAAACAAAGACTAGAAAGCAAAATAAAGACAAACCATAAGACTATTAACTTTATAGTATCAAAATATTTAATCATAAAGTTGAAATAGCTTTGCAAAAGGTTACAATACATAATTATGCAATGTCACGAAAAATGGTAAATGGATTTACAAATAGAAGCTAATAAATACGAAAGCTCAAATAATTAAATAAATCCAGTAAGCAAAAATATATCAAGAATAGAAAAAAATACTTTTAATTTTTAAAGAATTTTATGACTAAATAAATAAAATAATCACATAAAGGATAACATAAAAAAGAATGCTATTATAAAGCTAAAAAGAATAGCTGGAGGAAATATTGAAAAAAAATATAAAAGAGATAATAAAAAATAAAATCAGAAAAGCTCCAGGATTAAATGGCTTAACCTAAACAATCTATAAATTATCAAATAAAATAATTTCATTGTTGTTTAATGCTTCTGAAATAAAACTAAATCATAAAGTAACCCCTCCCTCCTCAAAACATGCTTTAGTTTCTCCAATTATCAAACAAGGGAAAGAAAGAGATAATTTCATTATTAAATGCTGACTACAAAATCCTTACAAAAATATTTTCTAACAGATTTAGCTAACAACTGGGGGAAAACTAGCTTTAATTAGTTTAGAAATTTAAAAGCATTTGATTCAGCTGACTGGATTTTTTATTTAGAACATTAACAGAAAACAGATTTCCAGAAAGTTTTGCAGATTTAATTAACAGAGTCTTTGTGTAGGCACTAAAGCTTTTGTACAAATAGGTATGTTTATTTCACAGGAAGTTAAACTTCTTAAAAGTACAAGGCAAGGTTGCCCGCTATCTCCACTACCATTTGCCTTTATAACAGAACCATTTGCTTAAAATTTAAAAGATTTCAGTTACAGATGTTCAATCTAAAATTCAATTATATGCTGATGACATTCTACTTTCAGTAGGAGATAAGTCAATCCCTGAAATTAAGTAATTTAACTGGTTTAAATCAGTTTCTTCACTGAATATCAATCACAATAAATCTGATTTTAATTAAACTGTAAATCCTAATATTAAAAGCAAACAAATTTGAAAAAGATATTACTTAGGAATAAATATATATTCAGACAATCAATTTCCGAATTCTAATTTTACCAATATCTCTAATGAAACAAAGCATTTAATTCAATATCAGAATACATATTTATTTACATCTGAAGAAAGACTGATGCTGATAATAAAATTGTTATTTTACCTAAAACACTATATACTACAAATGAACAACTATGTGCCCAGATGGGACAGTAATAAAAAAAATTAGAAAGTATTAATTTAATTTTTCTGGAACCCAATAAAGCCAAGAATTATGTATAAATCATATAGGGATGTGGGAACATGGAGGAATAGGTTTTCCAGATTTAGAATCTTACTCTTTAGCTACAATTTTGAATAAAAAAATCACACTATGGTTAAGTCCCCATTATTCAAGTAAATGTAATTTACCCTTGTATCCCTTTCCATATAGTTTTAATAAACATAAGACTTTATTTCATTTTACACATATCATTACAAGTATATAAAAGGGAAAATTTGATTAAAGTTATATGATTACTACACTGAACATTTTAGAAACTATTTGTTTAGTATCTGGTTTAAAATGGAAATTCATACTATTCACAATTGTATGTACACCAGGATTTATAGAAAGTCATAACCCTATTAATATGATACTTCTTAAAAATAAAAATGTAACAATTTGGTATGATTTAGACAAAAGTTCATTGTTAACATAGAAGAAATGAGAAAATATAGTATCGATAACACAGATTCACATTACATAATGCACTTGAAAAATGTAAAGCTTGGTTGTATTACATGAATGTTAATAAAAAGCATAACTTTCCTACAAATTTTGAATACTTAACATCTATTATTGAAAGGAATAATACATTTAATAGGGGGAGTCTATATTTATAAAATTATAATTAATAAAAACTGCTTTGACAAATTTTGGAATTTTACTGAATCAAAGGGAGTTTCCTTTCTCCCTCATTTCTGGGTTTAGAAAAGAAAATGGATTGAGGGACAGTTTGGCATAAAGTAAACTGACACCACTTCAGGCATAAAAGGAGGATTAGTTCTCAAAGAAACCCTATCCCTTTGTATAATGAGGTAGGGTTGACTCACCATAACCGTTTGTAACTCGGATATTCTTCTTGCAGAGGTCACGGCAATCAGGATTTTTTTTCCATATTAAGAACCTCAAGTCATCCAGATCAGTTTGTTCAAATGGAACAAGTATTAGCTTCTCTAACACAAAACTGAGATCCCAAGGAGGGGCCACCAGTATTCTTGGAGGCCTCTTATACAAAACACCTTTCAAAAACTGCATTGAAAGAGGATCCATGGGCAGACCTGCTGAAATGGTCAATAAATTAACCCTTATAGAGAAGTAGCAAAGGCCACAGGATAGTAACCAACACAAATACTGTCAACCCAGAGAACAACTAGCCCAGTGTTGGCACCAACTAGAAAATCTTTTTTCCATTTGCCAATATATGGAAATCTAGTAGCAGGTGTTCTTGCCTCAATCAGCTCCTGCTACACATCCTCAGTAAAGAGGTGCCTAAAAGGAATTAATATATTATCATCCAAGCAGTCAATTGAAGATGAGTGGTGTCAGGATGTATCAAACACCCCTGTTTTTGTGTGAGTAGATCCAGTCTGTGAAGAAGCTTGTGATAACTGCCCCTGGCCACATCCAAAAGCTGTAAGAACCACTGTTGTCAGGGCCAGAAGGGAGACACCACAATGATCTTGGTGGATTACATCTAAATCTTAAAAAGTAAAATGGATACCAGTGGAAAGGGGGGAAAAGCATACAGGAACATTCTTGTCTATGGAAAAGAAAAGGCATCCGTCTTCCAGGCCTTCACACAGAGTCCGTCTGCCCTTGTGCTGCTCAGCTTGTCTGCCACACAGTTTTGCTCTAACAGAATGTAGGATGCCTGCAGAGAGACTGCCCTGTGAAGTTGTATCACAAGCTAACATGGCTAGCTTGCAAACTGGGTATGACCTGGTTCCCCCTTGCTTGTTGATGTACCACATGACTTTGTCTGTAACAACCTGAAGAGGTCCTGGGGACCAAAGATCACCCACAGAGTTGAGTGCCATAATCAGGGCAAGCATCTCTTTTATATTTAAGTGTTTGTGTCCGTCCTTGGTATCCCACACACCTTGCACTTTTATCCCTCCTGAAACTGCTCCCCAAGCAAAGTCCAAGGCATCTGTGGTTACTTGACTGTTTTGGAATAGGGAAGGAGAAGGGAAGACCTGAATTTAGGGATATCTGTTGTCTCCACCAAGTGATGTCTCTTCTGACAAAACACCAGCACTGATAAGGAAAGAAGGAAGGAAAAATCTGATTTTCAACAATTATAGAACAAAGGTAAGAAAGGCCAGTGTTTTTATAATTTAACTTATAATGAGAATCAGGCTTTGCTCGAACTGCAAAATAACAACAAGATTAGAATTTGGCCCGTCGATAAAGGCGGTGCAATTGTTATACTTGACACTACTCAGTATTTGGCGAGTATGCTGGCACACATCAGATTCTAAAGCTTATGCTAAGTTAACAAGCTTTGATGTTAAAAAACTGATCTCAAAGTTTTGATGAGCTGTATGAACTGCTTATGACTGGCCTACTGACCTTTGATTTGTTCTTATATTTAAATGTTGATGAACCTCAGTTACCAATCTTGCATGGGTTACCAAAGATACATAAACATGCCACTAAACCACCTATGAGGCCGATTATAGCAGGACAGGGCTGGATTACAGAATCCTCATCTATTTACGTTGAGACTACGTTAAAACCAACTTTAACGAAAGTACCTGCTGTTATAGAGATGCACAAGATTTTTTTACATGGATTGTATGAATATGTTAATAGTACTGATCGCACAGATTTAATTTTGGTAACCTTAGATGTCTGTACTCTATTCATGTAATTCCGAATGAGTATGGTCTGGAAACAGTTCTAAAGTTTTTAATTATTAATAGGAATGACATTTTTTTAATCTTTTAAACATTGTTTTAGAAAACAATGCCTTCATTTGTAATGATGAATGTTATTTGCAAACACTTGGCGTAGCTATGGGCACTGCTTGTGCCAATAGCTATGTCAATGTTGTGATGGCTTTAGGGGAACATGAGCACATTTTCAATAATATTAATTTAAAGGCAATATTGTTTTCTATAGGCATTTTGTAGATTTGTTTATATTGTGGAGAGGAGGTGATATACAATTGAAAATATTTGTTCAAAGCTTAAACACTAGTACTGATGGTTCATAGGTAGATATTAGGCTATCTGCCCTAGGGCATTTATAAGCCTAGCCAGAGTGTATTTGGCTTCTGTCTCCCTATTAGATTAGCCTACTGTGCCTTTGTAAAGTAGGTCACAGAAGGTACCCTTTTAAGATTAGTTTACTGTGCCTCTGTCTAGCAGGGACACAGAAGAGATCCCAGGGATGAATTTGCGATTTCCCATCCACGCGTCCAGATTTCGCTTGAAGAGGGTCAGCGAGGGGCTATGTCTAACATGAATTGGGATTCTATTCCAGAGTGAGGGGAGCCTCTGGGAAATGAATCTGTCCCTCCAGCATGTCCTATTTATTTTTGTGCTAAGGTTTAGGTCCCTGGAGCGTGTAGCTCTAAGGGACTTGGATTTTTTGAGGTGGAGCATGTCCATTAATCCTGGGTTTGACATTGCTTTGTACGTCAGGCATAGATCGCCTCTCAGTAGGCGGTAAGCAACTGAGTAGAGCTGGAGTTTCTTTAGTCGAGCTGCATAGGACATCTGTTTGTAGCCCATGATCCTCTTGGTGAGGTACTTTTGGGGTCTCTCCAGTTGCTGCAGGTGTCGGGTAAGGTACATCCCAAAAGGGGCATTTGTATTCAATTATGGGCCTGATGAGTGACGAGTAGAGGGGCACAATAACCTCTCTTGATCTAGATGCGAACCCTTTCGTGATAAGGTGGGCTATATAGAAGGTCTTTCTAACCACTTTGGCAATGTGATTATCAAAGGAGAGATTACTATCTACGTTGGTCCCCAAATCTCTAATTACTTTTTCCGTACTTAATGGATTACCACCTATGTGGTAATTTGTGGGCACCTTGTTTTTCCCAAAGGGGATGACTATGCACTTTTTAGCATTTAGCTTGAGGCCGTGGCTCTGGCACCAAGCATCCGTCTCTGTGAGACCCTTTTGGAGGATGCTTGTGTCAGCTGGAGATTCGATTATGGCCCCCAGTTTGCAGTCATCTGCGAACTTTGTCAGCCATAATCGCCCTGTGTTAGCCTGAACCTCAGAGAAGTATATACCGAACAAGAGAAGTCCCAGAACTGAGCCCTGTGGGATGCCACTTGTAACTGGTTTGGATTCGGACATGGCACCTGCGATTCTGAGCATGTGGATTCTATCTCTGAGCCAGTTTGCAACCCATCTTGTGATATAGGGGTTGATATTTAAGCTGGTAAGCTTATTTATGATGCCCGAGTGGGGTATTGTGTCGAAGGCTTTTGCGAGGTCCAGGTAGGCTGTGTGGACTACCTTACCCTCATCTATGGCTTTGGTAACTGTTTCAAATAAATCAACTAGGTTTAAGAGGCAAGATCTGCCCTAAAAGCCGAATTGGGTAGGGTCCAGTGTCTGGAGGCTCCCAATGTCTTTGTTTATGAGTTCCACGATAATATGCTCCATAGCTTTACAGACCAGACTAGTCAGGCTTATGGGCCGATAGTTTCCGGGGTCCGTTGTGGCACCACCTTTGTGGAATGGGACCACTGTAGCTGTACGCCATTCTTTGGGTACATATCCTGTAGTAAGGCTAAGTTTGAACAGTGACAATGTGAGGGTTCAGTTCTTATTGGAGCTTGTGTAAGACACAGCCTGGGACACCGTCCGGTCCCATAGATGCTGTGTTTTTTTGCTTTGGACAACACAGCTTTCACCTGTGCATCTGTGATGTCAGGGAGGTTACATTCAGTTGGGACAGGCATTTGCTCCTTTGGGGGGGAAGGGGGGGGTTTGCGCTGAATCTGTCTGCCAGGATGTTGGCTATGTCTGTAGGTTCGGTATATTTTGTACCGTTATGCAACAATTCAGAGCATATCTGGGAGTTTCCGCCCATGTTCCTGACATAACTAAAGAAGGCCTTGTGATTATCTTTAGTGTCTAGGGCAATTTTTCTTTCGAAGCTGGCCTTTGATGATTTTATGAGGGATCGAAGTTTCTTGCTAATACTGATCAGAGATGCCTTCCCTTTTTGGGATTTTGCTCTGTCATGTAGTAGCTTCCTCCTTCTGTTGTATAGCTTATTTATGGCCGGGGTCCACCAAAGCGGTCTCCTGTTTTTGGAGGAGTGAGTCTTGGTTTTATTTGGGATAGCACGATCCATGCATTCCTGCAGGTGCTCATAGAATGCATTTGTAAAGGATTCTGCGGATTGGGCTGTATTATCCTCTGGCCCAGGGGCTTTGAAGGATTCCACCTCAGTCTTGAGAAGTACAAAGTTGGCTTTTGAGAAATTCTTTACAGTGATTTCCTTGGCCGGGGGTGGGGACAGGATATGGATGTCCAGGGAAATTTGTTTACGGTCTTATCTTACCAATGAGGGGTTTACCTCTGGTGTGGAACAAAGAGTCCCCATGTTGGTGATGACCAGGTCCAATATGTTGTTCCCTCTTGTGGGAGTGATGACCAGTTGCTCCATTGCGTTAGAGTTTATAAATTCAAGGAACCGTTGGGCGAGGGTGTTTGGGCTTGAGTAGTTTTCCCAGTCAATGCTTGGGTAGTTGAAGTCACCCAATGACATAGTGTTTGGAGACACCTTCATATTCTCCAGTGTTCTCAGGAATGTCAAGTGGGGTTCCTGTAATAGGGAGGGTGTTCTGTAGCAGGCTACAAACTGAAAGGCAGTTTTGCCCGCTGTTAGTTGCACATGGATGGTTTCCGATACTTCGTGCAGTGCCACTAACCTGGAGGTGTAGGAATCTTTGATAAATATAGATACTCCCCCTCCTTTTGTGCTTCGGTCCGAGTTTTGGGGCCGAAACGCATGGTATGAGTTATAACCTGGTAGTGCTGGGGTGCTCTCAGGAGCCTTGAACTAGGTTTCTGTTACTGCACATACATCGATTTTCTCCATACTGAGGAGAGCCTCGAGTGCGTGCATCTTGAGGTTTAGACTTCTGGCATTGAGTAGCAATTACCTTTAGTTTTTTTTATCCTTGGGTTGTCTATGGAGGTGGGTTTGTCCTTTGAGCCTTGCCTAAAAAAGGCACTATAGGGGTGGCAAGAGCCTTAGCCAGTATACGAAAGCCTAAGGGTGACAGGTGCAAGCCATCCCTAGCAAAGCAACGTGGCTTGTCGAGTATGTCATCCCAGGCAGACAGACACTGGATCCCCTTTGAATGACACCAATACTTTAGCCAATTGTTGAAACTGATCATTTTGTCTTTATACTGTGGCATCATTCTTGGTGAGGGCAAGATGCTACTCAAGGTCAGGGTCATACCAGCCTGGGCTACATGGTCAGAGAGCTCCTCTATGTCTATTTTCATATAGTCCAGGGAGGTACGTCTCAGGTCATTCACACCAGCATGGACAATGACGGAGTCATACTTGTACTTGCTTTGGAGTGACCTGTGTGCTTGCGTTATGTGGTGGATCCTGACACCCGACAGGCAGCTTACAGTGACCTTCTCCTTGTTCAGTCTGGTGAGCGGGACGTCAGTGTGCCAGACAATAGAGTCCCCTATAACAAGTGTATTTGGTGTGTTGTTTGGCCTTAAGGGCTGTGACTGTGAGGCACACTGATTTTGTGAGATATGTGATTCGTGGGTATTGTTGAGGGGTGGCTGTTGCTTGGATATCTGCTTAGGAGGTCTTTGCTGTTTAGGTAGATTTTTATTTAGAGCCTCAGAGTATGTTTTTGTGTGTTTATGTGTTGGGTATGCAGGTGCAATAGGTCTGTGTGAGACTGGATTTGTGGTGTGGGTGGTTACCTTTTCCTCCTGACCGACTGTGCCAGTCTTGGGTTGAGAGAGCTCTGCCTCCTGTTTGGCTGTGTAACTGCATCTCTCACATGTATTAGAGTTTGTTGGAAGGAGGAGAGGGTTGTCTGTATACATAAGGCAATTGTAACACTGCCTCAAAATTCCCAGATTCACCAGCTGGACTGGAGAGTAACCTTGAAACTGACCCTTGGACATAACACATTAGTATAGGGAACTGTTTTTTTACTGATCAGATTAGGGAAGGGAACTGATTTTTCACTTGATCAGGAAGGACCAATCGGGAGCCTAATACTTATGAGAAGTCAAGGAGGGTGTAGTGCTTTAGTTAGTTAGGTAGTGTTTCCTTATAAGAGCTGAGCAAGTGCAGGGTTTTAGAAAGATAATAGTGTGATTACTTTGAGAGTTTGAACAGTTCTAAGGGAAGAAATGAAGAGCAGACTTTGTGAAGCCTGATTTCTTAAGGTCTACATCTTACTTGGCTATAGATTTCTTGGATGGTCAGTTAGTTAAGAATAATTATGAGAGTTTAGATATGATGGTTTTTAGGAAGTCTTGTTGGAGGAATAATAAACTCCACCACACAAATATGCACCCCAGCCACATATACCGTAATACGATGAAATGAAAGGCCAGTTCCTGGGAGCATCTAGATTACACACTGATGTGGACGTGGAAGATGCTTTTCAGACTGAGTACTGAACTAGTAGATAGGGGGATATAAACCCCAAGAAGTTAGAGAAAAGTACAGTTTTGTACCTACCATAAATGTAGATGTTCGAAGATCCACATTGCTGCAGTCCTTACACTTGGGTAGTCCGCTGTCCTCGGTCGGCCCGAATATCAAAGTATAAGGCTGACGTCGGTCAAGGCGCATTTGACTGACATCAGGACGTCAGGGTACAAATGTGCATGACCGACGTCATATCCTCAGTCTTTTCTTGCCCCAGATGTCAGAGGACCCTAAAAATAAAGGTCAAAACCAAAAGACAGCAAACAAACAACCAAACACCCTTGCCCTAATTATATGTACAATATATACAATATACACAATATTTACAACCCAACCCACACAACCACCTCTAACTACAGAGGGGAAGGAGGGAGGGTAAATTGGACTGCAGCAATGTGGATCTTCGAACATCTACATTTATGGTAGGTACAAAACTGTACTATGTTCTTCATCTCACGTTGCTGCAGTCCTTACACTTGGGTGGAATCCCAAAGCAGAGGTAAGGGAGGATGGCTAAACTATAAGGAAGCAGGAGCTGCCAAAATGCCCTGCAAAACAGCAGTGGCAAAACCAGCCCTGGATTTAGAGTAAAGTGGTAGGTGATAATGCCTAGAGAAAATATGCACTGAACTCCAAGTAGCTGCCTCCAAAATATCCTTGGTTGCCACCCCCCTCAAAAAAGCTGTCGAAGTGGCAGTAGCCCTAGTGGAATGAGGCCTAATCCCAGCTGGAATCTCCTTGCCATGATGGGAATAACAGAAAGCAATGCAAAACCCAATCCACTTAGAAATAGTTTGTTTTGACACAGGCTTGCCCTGAGAACTCAAAGCAAAAGAAACAAAAAACTGCTGAGACTGCCTGAACTCTTTAGTTCTGTCCAAATAATATCGCAACTGCCTGTGTACATCTAAAGTGTGCAAAATCTTTTCCCCTTTATTTTGGGGATTTGCATAAAAAGTAGGCAAATGAATAGTTTGGTTTAAAGCCACACTAGAAACCACTTTAGGCATAAAGGAAGGATTAGTACGTAAAGATACCCTATCGAAAAATTAAGAAAGGCTCAACCGCCATAAGGGCCTGCAATTCAGAAACCCTTCTTGCAGAGGTAATGGCCAACAAAAAAGCAGTCTTCCATGATAAATATTTCAATTCAGTAGTAGCTGCAGGCTCAAAAGGTTGTAGAGTGAGTTTCTCCAACACAAAATTGAGATCCCAAGCAGGAGTAGGAGCTCTACGTGGGGGTCTTATATTCTTTGCCCCTCTAAGAAATTGCTTGAACAAAGGATGAGAAAACAATGGTGGGTCACAGTCATAGTGAGCTGAAATTGCTGCAGCATGAACCTTAATAGAAGAGAAGGACAAACCTTTGTCCAGTAACTCAGTAAGATATTGAAGAGCCACACTTAAATTAGGCTCAGAAACATCAAAATCCTTTGCTGCACTCCAAAATAAAAATCTCTTCCATTTATCTGCGTACACTTTCCTTGTACTAGGCCTTCTAGCTTCCAAAATCACATTCAAAACTTGTTGTGGAAGTTGAGACCCTCTATGGTTCAAAACAGAATATGCCAGGCTGTTAGGTGAAGAGAGTGAAGTTTGACATTGAGCAAATGACTGTCCTCCTGGGACAACAGGTGTGGAATCGAGGGCAAAGGCCATGGAGGCTTCCGTACCAGGCTTCTCAGTAATGGGTACCAGTGCTGTCGAGGCCAATCTGGAGCTATTAAAATCATCCTTGGCTTGTCCTGTCTGACCTTTAGAAGTACCTTTGGGAGGAGAGGCAGAGGTGGAAAGGCATACACATGAAGATTGCTCCAATTGAAAGAAAGAGCATCCACTTTCCAAGCTGTGGGATGAAACCTTTTTGTGCAAAACTTTGGCAGCTGATGGTTTAGTGGAGAAGCGAACAGATCTATGTCTGGAGTTCCCCATGACACTGTCAATTTCTGAAATACATGAGGATCCAATTTCCACTCGTGGGGTTCCATAATTCGTCTGCTCAACACATCTGCTAAGGAGTTCTGTGCTCCCGGCAGAAACCTTGCCTGAAGATTGAGCTGTAAACTGAGAGCAGACTCCCACAAAATCATTGCTTGCCTGCATAGAGGATAAGAATGTGTTCCCCCTTGCTTGTTGATGTACCACATGACAGTTGTGTTGTCTGTTAGAATCAACACCTGTCCTGGAAGAAGTAAATCCTTGAAAGCTATTAATGCAAACTGGACTGCTAACATCTCTTTCAAGTTGATATGTAGATGTTGTAGTCTGGCAGGCCACTTGTCTTGTATCCACTTTCCATTTAGATGAGCTCCCCAAGCTTTGTCTGAGGCATCTGTCGTTAAAATCTGACTCGCCTCTGGCCGGGTCACAGAGAGTCCCTTGTTTAGGTGACATTCCTGAGCCCACCACAAAAATTCCTTTTGAATGCAAGGTATTATTTGAATGACAGTGTCCAGATCCTGGCAGTGCTGTGTCCATACATTTTGAGATACCATTGCAGCTTCCTCATATGCAGTTTGGCATTGGGAAGCACCAGAATACAAGATGCCATGAACCCTAAGGCTTGAAGGACTGTCCTTGCAGTCAGCCCGGACTGATGAGATAGATGATGGAAGTAAAGGGAAAGATTCTTTTGTTTGTCCGGGGTCAAAGAAGCCATCTGGGATGCTGTATTCAGTCTTACACCCAGAAAGCACATGTCCTGAGAGGGTACTAGACTGGACTTTATTTCGCTCACAGAATACCCCAGGCATCTTAGCACTGCTATCACATATTCCAAATGATGAAGAAGCTCGTCCCTTCCTTGAGCCAGAATCAGGCAATCGTCCAAATAAGGATAGATTTGTATTCCTTTTAGCCTGAAGAAAGCTATCACTGGAGCCAGAACTTTCGTGAACACTCTGGGCAGTAGATAAGCCAAAGGGCAATGCAGAGAACTGATAATGAGAAGTCCCAGCTCGAAAACGCAGATACTTCCTGCAACTTAGTCTGATAGGAACATGAAGGTAAGCCTCCTTGAGATCCAAAGTTACCATCCAATGATCTTTGCCCAGCAGAGGTAAAAGCCGTTGTAACGTCAACATTTTGAACTTGGGAATGTCCAGATAAGTGTTGAGGATAGATAAATCCAAAATTGGTCTCCACGTGTTCCCCTTCTTTGGTACTAGGAACAGGCGTGAATAAAATCCTAGGCCCACATCTGGCATAGGGACCGGCTGTATGGCCCCTATTTGAAGTAACAGAGAAATTTGCTTGTGAGCCTCTATTCTTTGTTGAGGAGGAACGTCTGGCATGCCTTTGAAAGGAGGCAAGGTATGGAAATAAAACCTGTAACCGTGGTGTATGATATCCAATACCCATCTGTCTTGGGTAATTAAACTCCAATTTTCTTTGAAAAGTGCCAACCTTCCTCCCAAAGGTGCTGCCAGACGAGAAGGCTCTGGCAGCTGAAAAGGTAGGTCATTGGGTCTGTTTACGAAAGGACTGACCCCTGCCCTCACCCGAAGACTGTGCAGGAGAACTCCCTGTTCTAGGCCTGAAAGAGCCCTGAGCTCTGCCCCTACCACGTCTAGATCTACCCCTAGACTGGGAATCATAAGAAGGATACGTCCACCCCTTAGTAGGCCAATTTCTACTAAACTTTGGAGGCTGAACCTGCAAAAAAACTTTAACAGTCTGCATAGACTTAGCTTTGTCTTCCATTTTCTTTAAAACTGCTTCAACAGGAGAACCAAACAACACATCAGATTGTAAAGGAGCATCTAAAATCCTTGTTTTAACATGGTCAGATAAATTTTGATCCCTCAGCCAGGCGTGCCTGCGAAGAACTGACCCAGTGGCAGCCACCCTAGACGAGGCCTGTACAGCATCAAAACCACATTGCAAAGAATGCTTACCCACCTGTTCAGAAACATGCACTAAATCTTGTAACTCTTTACAATCAATACCTTCCGCCAGAGCATCAACCTTAGACTTCAATTGTGAAAGGAGATAGTTTTGGTATTTCAACATGTGAAACTGGCAATTCAAAGCCCTCATAGCTAGAGTGGAAGAAGTATAAACTTTCTTTCCCCATCTATCCAAGGCCCTGGCCTCTTTATCTGCAGGAACCGGATTCTTGACAACAGAAGCCTTAACACCTTTAGGCCCCTGGCTAACAGTTTCTGGGTCTGCCCTAGGACTCTTAAAAAGATACTTATGAGCTTCAGGCACCCTGTAATACCTATCCGGTTTAACAGGAGCAGGAGGCAAAGAATAAGGATTAAGAGAAGCCTCTGTAAAAACATCTTCCACTACATCCAAAACAGGAGGTATAGCCAAAGGCCTATGCTGGGGTAAAAACAAAAATTCCCTAAGCCTTTTCCTGGAATCAGAGAAGTCCTGGCCTTCCCACTTAAAATGCTCCCTCATGGAATGAAGAGTTTCTGAAAAAGAGAAATCCTCAGGAGGAGAAGCAGAAGGAGTAGAATCATCCACCTCAGAATCAGAATACGGAGAGTACTCCTGCAAGTCTTCAGCCGAAGACTCCGAAACATCCGAAGCCTGCTCAAAACTCCCTAGCTCAGGCTCCACCCTAGGTCTCTTATCAGGAGGGGGCAAAGAACCCCTAATCAAAGTAATCAAATCTTCTGCCATTTTAAGCATATGCTTCTTGGGCACAGTTCCTGAAGAACTAGGGGTGACACCAACTGAAGCTAAACCTGGCCTGCCTCTGGGAGAAGCCTTGGAAACAGAAGGAGAGGGCCTAACCACCCTAGGCAGGGAGGGGAGTATAGTAACCTGAGAAGCCCCATCACCCTGACCTGCCTCCTGAGAGGCCACATCCTGCAATAACAAAGTCTCTCCCTGGGATCCCAAAGAAACCTCCGGCGGAACCACCGGCTCCACCGACAACTCTATAGAACCGGCGTCCGGTACGGACGGTTCTTCTAGCCTAGGCTTAACTGCTTTGTCCTTGCGCTTCTTCGAAGAAGCGGGCGTCGGAGCATCCGACGGCATTTTATAATTGCACCGCTTCCCGAAGACTAACCTGGCACAATCTAATCTCTAGTGCGCTTATTGAATCTAGCACAAGAGCGACACCCAACAACGTCGTGCTCAGGCCCTAAACAAGGAATACACAAAGTATGATAGTCTCTATGCGGTATCTGTTTCCCACAAGAAATACAATTATTCACTTTTTCTGACATCCGGTAAACCACTGAGGCAAGAAAAAACTAAAATATTCCCCAACGGGGTACTTAGCCAACTTTGACTCGGTCTGAAACTCCGAATTCGAAAAATTTCAGAACGCCAACCGGCACTTGCAATACTGCTTCTGCATCGGACCATGCGGCAAAAAAGACTGAGGATATGACGTCGGTCATGCGCATTTGTACCCTGACGTCCTGATGTCAGTCAAATGCGCCTTGACCGACGTCAGCCTTATACTTTGATATTCGGGCCGACCGAGGACAGCGGACTATCCAAGTGTAAGGACTGCAGCAATGTGAGATGAAGAACATCAACTGAATACGTAAAGAGTGTTAGGGGAACATTGGGTTGTCCCTACTTCCCTGCTTCTAGACGCTCAAATTATGAGATTAGATCAACAAAGAATTTTATGAGACTTAAATATTTCTTATGCTGGTAACATAGAAATGGTTATGTGATATAGTAAAGAAAAAAATGATCTTTGTTACTAGTGGATGAGTGTGTTAAATATTTAGTGGGTGAAAAGCCTAGTTTTGCCTTTAGGAACAAACCTTCACTGAAGCAAAGGTTTTGCTATGCCTAAAACAAAAATTTGAATAAACCAATACTGTTAGAATGGACATGTTTCCTTGTAGTAGTTGCAAGGCTTGCAACTTTATCTCAGAAGTCGATTATTTTATCCACCCATCAACTAAAACAAGATTTGAAATGAAATTTTATGCTGACTGCAAGAGTCAAGATTTGGTATACTTGGCTACCTGTAAAGACGGTTTATGTTTTTGCATTAGAAAAACAAATCACAGTTTGAAAGACCAAATTTTAAAACATATGGGAGAAGTCGGGAGGAAAGTTGATTCCAATGCACTCAAATATATCAAAAAGAATCCTGGTCACTCTTTTGTTTTTCAAGTGTTGCAGTTAGTACACTATAGTTTAAGAGGTGGTCCTTTGACAGACAGAACAGAAGCTGCTGAAACACAACAAATTGGATAATTACTTTGCAAGCAAATAAGCATGTTGACCTGAATGAAAGTGTTCCCCTTAAACCATTTTTGAAATTACATAAATTGAGGCATTAATTTATTTAAATGTTAATTATTGTTTGCTACGTGAATTAATTGTTCTTAATTGCTCTTATGGTGTATATATAAAGATGGTGTTCAGTCATTGTTTAGGACTGAAGTGCTTATTGCACGAAAGCGCTAACCTCTTTTTAATAAAAAGGCAGTTTTAATTTTGGAATCTTCAGTTATGGTGGTTTACTTCCATTACATTTTCTTTCCAGTTTGCTTTTGTGGACTGACCACAAGTTCCATATTAATTTTACTGGTTTAAGTCTAGAGTTACCAGGAAACTTGAATGAGAAAGAAGAGGCAACAGATTGTGAAGCCACATCATTTTGAATTTGAGCACTATTACAAACAAGAACTGGCCTCCAACCATTTTTCTTTCATTCTTTGGCACTAAAAACATCTTTGAATAAAACCCCTTTCCCACTTGTGAAGGAGGGAACTGGTTCTATCACTCCATGGGAGGAAGGTAGGAAACGGTCTGGTCTGAAGAATAAGGAATTACCCCCCAAGGAAAGTATGAAGTTCCTCCCATTGCCATAAGTAACCTTGATGAATGATAGTTTCAGTCTGAAACTATCTGCTGCCAAAGAGAAAAGTGGTGATTCAGACTTTCTGAAAGACAAATGGGGGAAACAAAGTCACTTAAACAAACAGACATTCTGACTTACTGAACTGTCCTGGGTTTGTGGGAGTTTCCAGAATTCTTGTTGGAACCCAGTTGCTGTTTCTTCTTAAACGTCTGTTTACCATCATTTCGCCGACACCATTTATTTTCTCTCTTAGCAAAACTGAATGATGATTTACAGAATACCTTGGAAAATTTGGAAAGAGAGGGCTGACAAACATTTACAGATTCTTTACCCCTTTCATCACACTTTTCGATCACCTCTGCAGCAGAGGTGTCAAAACCTAAATCTCTGTCCAAAGGAATAAGTATCAACAGAGTCCAAACACGCATTGTATAAAACAAACAGTGACTTGAACAATGGAAGTAATTAAGTTATTTAAAATGGATTTTTCTCACAAGAAAAAACTGTAGACAAAACACTCCTGATACTTTCACAGTTACTCAGAACAAACCTCAACATACAAGCCTTACAACTCAAAATTCTGAAAATCAAAGTTGCAGAAGTATACACTTTTCCCCATCCTTATCAATAACATTCCCATCCTTCTCAGTAACAGTAGGATTGGACTTTTAAGTGTTGAGCATCAGAAGGATTAGCTAAAGCTATAGCTGCTGGATCCGGTTTGGAAGAGTATAAGAAAAATTAAAAGACTGAGGAACTTTATACCATCCTTATCTGCCTTTTTTAGGAGCAGCTGGCTGACTTGTCAGGGAAAGAATTGCAGTCAGCAACATATCCTCCAGGACAGACAAAACTGGAGGAATGGGTGCAGGTTCTGGAAATTCCTTCTGTAACAGCTTATATTATTTCTGAGGGACTGAGAAGCATCAGTGTTCTCCCACTGAAAACATTGGCACATTCTAGAAATAGTCTCAGAGAAAAAGAAACCCTAAAGGAGAATCGGAAACTGACCTGCTCTCTATATGTCCCTTCATCCTCCCATCCAGAATCTTGAATCTTTCAAGAAAAGTATCCCTCTTTCTTTTACAAGAAACCACCTTGCAAGAAGGATCAACAGCCTGAAATAAACATTAAGCTGGGAGCCAGTAAACTAATCCTATCTAAGGAAATTTCAGGAGGAATAGAATCATGCTCAGTTTTCTGCTTCTTTCTGACAGAAGAAAAAGGGCCAGACAGTGTTATTAGAGGCAGCAGCAGCTTCCATAGGGATGCGCACAACATTCTGAAAAAGTAGGCAAGTCTTGTCTGTTCTCTCTCCCAGCACCAACGAATATGGACTCTCCTTTGCAGACAGAGGGACCTCAACAACTGCAGAAGACATAATAGCTGTAGGTGTTAAATCAGAGGAATTCAGAGTAAAAGACGAGTCATTTGAAGTACACCAATCGGTCACAGCAGTCACCCACCAGCAGCTGAGGCAAATTGCTAGCCTACTGTGCTGGCAAAGACTATTTCTTTAACCTTCTTTTTGTGGCTGGAAGAAGGATTGACCATATGACTTAACAGTTTGTTCTATGGTCAAGCGAAAATGGTGCATCATTCCCAGTGAACATGAACAGCAAATGGAGGTAAAAATAAAAGGCTTCAAGAGTCACCTTTAACCCCAGACGAAAACATTAAAAAGCGCATTAAAAACACTGTCAGTCTCACAAAGTAAAATAAATATAATTTCACCAGAGAAAAATGTTTTTCACTTACTTTAAACAAATTTTACATGGATAAGAAAAAAAGACCAGGAACAGCACAAGCTGACCATCATTCCTCAAAAGCCTCAAAGAAGCGTACACTTCAGCAGTGTTAAAGCTCTAAAGGGATTGGCACCCAAACTGGTCTTAGTCCACTCAGCCTGAGCTGCCTGACAGTTTGGGCATGTGGAAGGTGTCCTGAAGCTTTGGAACCTGGCTGGCTATTACATCCTTGGCAGGATATAACCAATAGTTACGGTTAACTGCAGCAGTGATCAATATGATGAACATGCAACATTCTACCTTGTTCAACTGCAATATGATTTGTTAGTCTAGAGGACTATATGAAAACAATCAAGAATTCTAATATAACAAAGAACGACACTTTACATCACTCAGATCACCAGCCTTATTACCAGGACTGACTCCTATGTATAAAACAAATGTGTTAAAAACAGAATTGAAACAACATGCCTCAAATCTTCAGAGAGGATGGTAACATACTTGACAGGCTGAGTAACATGTGCTATAACAGGCTTACTCGCCCTTACAAAAGCAGCTGAGGAGCACAGAAACAGGTTAACTGGTTCATAGGTAGTTACTAGGCTTGCAGTCCAGGGGACCACTTAGGAGCCTAGCCCAAATTCCCAGCTGCCGTCATAAGGCAAATAAACAGTTTTATTGGTACTCTTGCCATAGGGGAGTCTACTGTAGGACACACAGATACTCCGCTCAACAGGCTGGACAAGGAGAAAAGAATGGTTAGTTACCTATGTGACGCCCATGCACTGACCCAGCAATCAAGGAGCCTCAATCCTCACCACTAACACCAGTGAGGGGCATCCATATAGGAAAAGGATAATAAAATACACACACAGTAAAGTACAATTTCCCTTAAGAGCACAAAGAGATCACAGTCAATCTAGGGCTTGTTTCTCCCTTTCTCTCCAGGTCCCCAATAAGACTCCCCACTGGCACAGTTATAGGGTCTGGATCTCAGCCTAGTGGGCAAGCTAAAACCTCCAGCAACCTCTCTGTCCAACCAGTGCTTCATGTCCCTGCCCAAGTAGCTGACACCCACCCACTTTGAGATAAGAGTTATATACAACCACACAGGGACTACTGGGGAAGGCTGGCACAGGTTCTCCAGCTGTGCCCCTTTTAACCAGACTATACGGTAGTACCACTTGCCACCACCCACTAATAGTTATAAGCTACTAAAAGGC
This sequence comes from Protopterus annectens, assembly GCF_019279795.1. NCBI lineage: Eukaryota > Metazoa > Chordata > Ceratodontiformes > Protopteridae > Protopterus > Protopterus annectens. Next base: position 189,328,163 of record NC_056738.1, read on the forward strand.
CCTTCTGAAAGGGTGTCCAATTATACTCTACAATATTATTATCCAAATGGTAAGTGCAACTGAACAATCAAGGCTTACTGGAGTGGCTTGGCCAGTATCACTATATACATGCAGTGTACTCTTACAGCTTAAAATGATCTCTACACAGAACAGCCACAGTTGAAAGGTTTAAAATATTTAATGTTGTTGTGTCTTTTGGCTTATCCTGGTTAGGGGTCGCCACAACGGAACTCCGGTCCGCTAATGTTTGGTAGTGGATTTTTACGTGCCACAGAAGACGCTCTAACTCAGAATCGAACGTGACAACGTCTTGCTGTGAGGCGACAATGCTACTGCAGCACCACTACTGCGGGTCGTTTAAAATATTTAATAATAAATAATAAAAACACAAGACAATACTTCTTGCTACACAACACAAGACAATACTTCTTGCTACACAGTGCTAGTCAAGAGTTCAGGGATCACAGAGAAATACTTAAAATAATACAGTGGAAAAGTTCTGACATCAATACAGAAAAAAACTAATCTAATCTTCCTAGTTCCTAGCTATATCCAACAGAAAACACAGATCTAAAATAAACTTTAGTATAGATCAAGACAGTGCTGGTGAGTTGGGTGTTCTCAAGACAAATGCTCAAATGCCCACATTCTTTCTCTCCTTAAAATTGATAACACAGTACCACTGATTCATGTCAGATTACATAATTTCTTTCTGGTTCCCAGGCTAACAGAACCTCGAAGGTTAATAGCCCTTTGGATCTTGCAGCTGGTCAGGAAGGCAGAACAATAAAAGAAATACATGTAAATTCTAGCCATTAACTCTGGCCTCAAAACAACAGACAAAATGGCTCCCTCTAGACATCTCGGCTCCGAGTTTTAGATCAAAGAACTTCACAATGCATGACTTTTATCAGCTTTCTTACAGCAAAGTGCACTGTTACAGTTTTTTTTTTCAGTTCGACATTCGACATCCAATACAGTTTTTTCACATTTAAGAAAACAACTCTGGGGCTTACACTAATATTTACAAATGACAGAATTATCTGCAAAATTCTATCTAGCTAGGCTGGCAGCCTTCGCCCATCTTCACACATACCCCTCCCCAAAGAATTCAAGCTAGTTTTTCAAGTGACCCTTGAGCAACTTTACTTGAGAGGGTTAGGTCTGAATGTACCTTACCCCAGTCCCTGTCTTGACAGCACATCTGCATTGGCATTGCTAGTCCCATTATGGTGCTGCACTGACATAACATAAGCCTGCAACTGTAGGCTCCATCTTAGCAACTTGGCATTTTGCTGGCTGGCTCTGTGTAACCAGTGAATTTTCTTCCATACATATACGGCTGAAGTTTCTGCAGCTGGACATTCCTTTTCTACAGCTGCATAGCATTCCTCCCTGGGTTGGAGCCTACGACAAAGATAAACCACTGGGAACTCTTCTCCCTCTGAAAAAATCTAGCTAAGTACAGCCCCCACACCATGGTTTGAAGCATCCACCTGCACAACAAATTATTTGCTGTAATCTGGACTGGCTAACACAGGAAGTCTTACCAAAGCTTCCTTAAGCTCCTAGAATGCCTGCTCACAAGCGGAGTTCCACACTACCTTATCTGGCCTTTTCTTCCTTGTCAGGTCTGTAAGGGGAGCAGTTATGGTACTAAAACTAGGGACGAACTTTCTGTAGTACCCTGCTGTCCCCAAGAATGCATTCACCTGCTTTTTGGTAACAAGTGCAGGCCAAGCCTGAATGGCTTCCACTTTGGCAGGTTCTGGCCTGATCTGATCACTCTATGTCCCAGGTAGGAGACCTCTGTCATACCCACCTGACATTTGCTTGGCTTAATGGTCAACCCTGTCCTCTGTAGTCTGACCAGCACCTCCTCAACATGTTGAAGATGCTCTTGCCAGGAATGGCTGTATATGGCAATATCATCTAAATAAGCAAGGGTAAACCCTCTTGCTAGGATATGATCTACCAGCCTCTGGAAAGTCGCTGGGGCATTTTTCATCCCAAAGGGCATCTATGTGAACTCATACAAGCCAAAAGGAGTCACAAAGGCGGACTTCTCTCAAGCACTGGGAGTAATGGGCACCTGCCAGTAACCCTTGGTAAGATCAATGGTTGTAAGGTACTTAGCTCCACCCAGCTGCTCTAGGGCCTCATCTGTGCTAGGCATGGGGTAAGCATCTGACTCTGTGTGACTATTTAATTTCCTGTAGTCCACACAGAACATGGTGCTGCCATCCTTCACTGGCACCAGCACCACTGGGGAGGCCCAGGGACTGCTGAACATTTCAATTACCCCTAGTTCCAACATTTCCTGTATCTCCTCCCTCAGAGTCTGTTTGACTCTCTCAAGCACCCTATAAGGGGCCTGCCTAATAGACCTTTGGGGTTCTGTATCCACCTGGTGCTGCACCAGGTAGGTGCACCCTGGTTTCCCAGTGAACATGTCCCCAAACTCCTGTAACACTTCTCGGATTTCTTGAACCTGGGCAGGAGATAGCTGCTTGGACATTGCTACCCCTTCCACTGAGGTGTCAGTCCGAACCTCACTGAGATGATCAGTCACCAGATCTCCCTCAGACTCCTCCTGCAATCCACTGTAAATGCTCAGCACAAGGGCCTCCCTATCATGGTAAGGTTTCATCATGTTAACATGGTACAATTTGTGCCCCTGCCTCCTGTCTAGCAGTTCTACCACGTAGTTAACATCACTTACCTTTCTTACCACCTTGTAGGGTCCCTCCCAAGCTAATTGCAGCTTGTTGTGTCCGACAGGAATGAGAACCATTACCTGCTGCCCTACAGTGTACTCTCTAGCGTGAGCATTCCTATCATACCAGTCCTTTTTCTGCTTCTGGGCTTCTGCCAGGTTTCCTGGGTCTAGCCGAGTTCCCCTGAGCCTTGTCCTGAGGTTTTGGACATATGCCACAACAGACTCCTTGTGAGTCACACTCACTTTCCAACTCATCTCAAATTAAATCTAGAGGTCCCCCTCACCCTATGCCCATACAGCAACTCAAAGGGTGAAAAACCTGTGGATTCCTGGAAAACCTCTCTGTAAGCAAACAGAGGAGGCAAATATTTGCCCACTCCCTCAAACTGGTCTGCAAATGCCCGTAGTATGGACTTGATTGTAGAGTTTAACTTCTCAACAAGACCATTAGTCTGGGGATGGTAGGGGGTGGTCTTCAGGTGCTTCACCCCACAGTACTTCCACAGACAAGCTAGCAGGTCCGACATGAAATTGGCACCTCTTCTTCTTCTTCTTTTGGCATTTAGTGGGGTTAGGGGTCGCCACAGCGGATCTGTCCGCTCATGATTGGCAATGGAGTTTTACGGTGTCGAGTTGCCAGCCCGACACCCAACCTTCCACAGAAGGCACGCACACACTCACACCTAGGGCCAATTTAGAGTGGCCAATCCACCTACTGCATGTCTTTGGGATGTGGGAGGAAACCGGAGCACCCAGAGGAAACCCACACGAATGAAACTGGCACCTCTGTCAGTCAGTATTTCTTTTTGGAAACCTACCCTGCTGAAAATCTCTAACAAAGCATTTGCCACCTTTTCTGCCTCAATGGAGGACAGAGCCACTGCCTCCAGGTACCGTGTAATATAATCCACTACCACTAGGATATACTTTTTCCCTGTGGAACTTGGGATACTCAGAGGCCCCACAATATCCATAGCTACCCTCTGACATGGCTCCTCAATCACAGACAAAGGCATCAAAGGAGCTCTTACCTGATCACCTGCCTTGCCTGCCTTTTGGCACTGCTCACAGGTCCTGCAGTACCGTTGCATCTCTGGAAATTCCAGGTCAGTAGGAGTGCTGCATAATACATCTCTTTGTATGTTTTATGCCCCTATGACCTGCAAAGGGAATATCATGGGCTATGGCTACCTGCCTCAGGCCTTGCAATGTAGGGTCTGAGAGCGGAGCCTGCCTCAACTGTCCCTTTGTAACCCTTCCCAGCTCCCCTTCCACAAGTAGTATGGCATCTTCTGACAGTGGTGCCTCATTGTCAGCCTCGGTACTACTACTCACCTCTATCTTTGCAGTCACTCTGTCCAAGGGAACATCAGTACCCACAAGCAGCTGTGGCTCACATTCAGTCTCACTGCTACAGAGTAGCTCCCTCCCTGAAGTAACCACCTCCCCGTCCTGGCTGCAAGGCTATCAGACCCACATGCTCGTCTCCTAGCCTGATGGCATGTAACTGCATTAGCACATGGTACTACCTCATCCAAATCCTTCCCTAAAATAGGACATCTGCAGGATGTAGTTTGATACTCCTGTTGTCTCAAGACAACTTACTATTGCATTTTGTCTTCCCCACTTACTGGCTCCCTCATCGTTTGTTCCCTACCTTGCCTCTGTGGACATCTGTATGACATATGGCTATACTGGTCGAATTCAAAACATTTAACCCTAGGTCATGGACGTATACCTGGACTAGTGGCTTCCCCTGCTACTGGCAGATTCTGTTGGGGCCGTCTGTGCTGCCCACCATGGGTTCCTTTAGACCCATGAGCAGTACTGGGGGTCCCTTTCCTGTGCAGGGATGCCCTGCTTGCTAGGTATAGGTCTCCTTTCTTTCCCAACTCATCTGAAGTAGCACATCGTCTATCAGCTAACCAGATCCTCATGTCCTCAAAGTGCTAAGGGCTTGTTCCCTCACCAAAAAGGTCTGCCAGCCCTTCAAAAGTGGTGACCAGACATCCACTCACCCATCTATGAAAATAACTGCTCAGTTCAGCAACATATTCACACACACTTTCATCTGCCTTGCTTCTATGCTCACGAAACTTTTTCCTACAAGTTTCAGGAGTTCGCTTAAAAAATTCTAACAAACAGTTCTTAACAGTAGTACAATCAAAATATTCACAGTCAGCAAGTTTAAACAACAAAGTGACGGCTATACCATGGAGTAAGGGGGTCAGGAACCGTACCCAGAGACTTTGGTCAACATCATACTGTTTACATACCCTCTCAAGCATATGAATGAAACTACCAAAATTATCCTCCTCTTTAAATTGCGGAAGAAATTTACTGACCTGTTGTGCTTCTGGGGTCCAGTTACTCCCTTCCCCATTACCTCCACGACTCTGGCGAAGAGTTATTTCCTTTTCATGCTGCCTCTCCTTTACTACAGCTTCCATTTCCAAACACCTGGCCTCCAACTCAAGTCTCTTTAGCTCCATCTCCTCTGCACAAAGATTGAGCTGTCCAGTCCCTGAGTGTTGTACATCTCCACGGCCAGTCTGATCGTCCTCCTGGATGCTGTTTCCTGATGCAGCTGTGACCAAAGCTGCAATCATGTCTGCCTTAGTCAGGTTTCCTTGCACCAGTCCTTTAGCCTGGCACATCTCAGCCAACTGGCTCCTTTGTCAGCTTACCATACTCCTCTGCTGACATGCTGCCTGCTCTCCCTGACTAACTAAGCTAACAAAAGAAATAAAACAATTGTGATCTGAACTCTGAGTACTCACTGCATGGCTGATTTAGAGTACAAAACACCTTCAGTGATCACTGTACACAAGCTAGAGGAATCCACATTACCCACACCACTACAAGCCAATTAGTATTTGCCAACCAATTAATATGTGGTGTGAATATCCCACCACTGCCAAACAAATTAATATGTGACGCCTGTGCACTGGCCCAGAAATCAAGGAGCCTCAATCCTCACCAGTGGGGGGCATTCATATAGGGAAAGGATAATAAATACACACACAATACAGTACAATTTCCCTTAAGAGCACACAGAGATCACAGTCAGTATGGGACTGGTTTATCCCTTTCTCTCTAGGTCCCCAATAAAACTCCACACTGGCACAGCTATAAGGTCCAGATAGCCTAGCGGGCAAGCTAAAACCTCCAGCACCCTCTCTGTCCAACCAGTGCTTTGCATTCCTGCCAAAGTAGCTGACACACACACTTTTGAGATAAGAGCTATATACAACCACACAGACACTCCTGGGGAAGGTTGGCATAGGTTCTCCAGCTCTACTCCTTTTACCCAGACTATACGGTAGTACCACTTGCCACCACCCACTAATATTTATCAGCTACTAAAAGGCCCTTCTGAAAGGGTGTCCAATTATACTGTGCAATATTATTATCCAAATGGTAAGTGCAACTGAACAGTCGAGGCTTACTGGAGTGGCTTGGCCAGTATCACTATATACATGCAATGTACTCTAGAGCTTAAATTATCTCTACACAAAACAGCCACAGCTGAAAGGTTTAAAAATATTTAATAATAAATAATAAAAACACAAGACAATACTTTTTACTGTACAGTGCTAATCAAGAGTTCAGAGATCACAGAGAAATATTTATAATACAGTAGAAAAGTTTGAACATCAATACAGAAAAAAACTAATCTAATCATCCTACTTCCTAACTATATCTAAAAGAAAACACAGACCTAAACTAAACTTAAATATAGAGCAAGACAGTGCTGGGGAGTTGGATGTTCTCAAGACAAATGCTCAAATGCCCTCATTCTCTCTCTCCTTAAATTGATAATACAGTACCGCTGATTCAGTTCAGATTACATAATTTCTTTCTGGTTCCCTATTAACAGAAACTCAGAGGTTAATAGCCCTTTTGATCTTGCAGCTGGTCAGAAAGCCAGAGCAATAAAAGAAATTATACATGTAAATTCTAGCCATTAACTCTGGCCTCAAAACAATAGGCAGAATGCCTTCCTCTAGACATCTCGGCTCTGAGTTTTAGATCAAAGAATTTCACAATGCTTAACTTATCAGCTTTCTTACAGCAGAGTGCACTGTTGTTGCATTTCTTTTTCAGTTCAACATCCAATACAGTCTTTTCACATTTAAGAGAACAAGCCTGTGTCTTACCTTAATATTTACAAAATGACAGAATTATCTACAAAATTCTTATCTAGCTAGGCTGGCAGCCTTCACCTATCTTCACAGCCTATCTGGAGCTAGGATCTGCAATATCATCCACACACTCAAATCAATCAAGTCACTCCACCACAAGTAGCAATATGATTCCCTCTTAGGCCATGTGGGTGTAAATTACCCAGGACATATCTCTCAGGATTTTCTGGAGAGAGACATTATAGATCTCTCTGAATGTGTGTCACAGACAAGTGTGTGCCTTGCACCGAATAGCATTCTACCTTCACCAAATATGATGCTACAGCATGAACAGAAAGATTCCAAAAGGCTACTAGCGGAATCACAAAGATGCTGGAGACGTGAATAAATTCCACACTTTTAATGAAGGTTTAGCGCTTTCATCTAGTACAACTAGACTTCATCAGAAGTCTAGTTGTACTAGATGAAAGCGCTAAACCTTCATTAAAAGTGTGGAATTTATTCACGTCTCCAGCGTCTTTGTGATTCCGCTAGTAGCCTTTTGGATTCATTTCGTTTTGGTTGTAGTGGCTACTTGGACTTTTTTTCTATGAACAGAAAGATTGCTTTTAATAATATGGATTACTTTCTGGTGTCATTCCAGGGGAATCCACCACCTATCAGAATGGAAGGACATGGTTAACAAACCATTTTTCTTTGCCAAGGATGATATGCACCTGTTGCCCCTAAACTTTTGCATACCGGCTAAAACTTTATCCATTCCCTTTACAGCCTTTTTTAGGCAAAGTCAAAATGACAAAACTACCAACATAACAAAAAATCAAAGCAGCCTTAAGGTGTTACTGCTCAATGCTAGAAGCCTAAATAAAGAAACTCCAGACCTACAAAAGCTCTCTTCACCCTGGAGGATGCAGACATCTGTGCTGTTAATGACACGATTTAAAGCTGCAGAAAATACTCTGGAAGTGGAAGGCTAAAGTGCTTTCCACACTTTTAGACCAAAAGCAGCACACACAGGAGCTAAAGGTGGCAGTGTCTCAATCTAGGTTAACAGCAAATACTGGTTAAACGGGATGCTGCCCTGGAGTTCATCCATGTCCAAGTCTCCATACACAAGGCTCTCTACCATATACTGGCCAACTACAGATCACCCGGTATGACTCACAAAGCTCACAACTCTTACCCAAGACCTGCAATAGGTGGTCAATATTCCAAATACTTTACTCATGGGAGACTATTCCTCTACAGACTGGAAAAAGTATACTCCCTCTAACTCACAGGCAGTTTCCCGGGCTTTATCAAGACAAACATCTTAGACCGGACAGTGCACTCTCCAACCAAAGGATCAAACATATTGTACTCACCAACGTGGGAGAGCATTGCACCCCTCCCAGTCATGTCTTCATTGGTGAAGTTGGACCACAAAGCTGTCCCTTCTAAATAAAATCAACCTAGAAAACCCAACTAAACCCGTAAATCTGCTCTTCAAATTTTCCCTTAGAATTAGCTAGTTTAATCAGCAGTAGCACTAAAATCTGTATAACTGTGACTAGCAATTTCTCTAAAAAGCACTAGGAAGCCTTAATTTGTTACAAGCACTCCCCTCTCCTTGGTAATGAGAAGAAAATAGTCGTAGGCACTAGACAGCCTACAATTGCAAGTACCTTGCCAAAAAGTAAGGGAAAACACCTCTTGCACTACACAAAGAAAGCACCTAACCAGGCATGTCCAAGGGTCAGCTTCCGGTGATTTCTCCTGTCCACCTGGTGAATCTGGGAATACTGGGGCAATGCAACAATTGCCTCATGTACACAGACAACCCCTCTCCTCCTACCACCAAACACTACAACCTGCGAGAGATGGAATTAGACAGCCAAACTGGAAGCAAAGCTCTCTCCAGCCAAGGTTGTGCTAGAGTCTCAAGAGGAGAAGGTCAACACCCACACAACACCTCAAACAACACATAGTCCTTCAAAACCCACACCACCAAAACCCACACACAGCAACACAAAACCCATATATGCAGAGGCTCTTACATTAACCTGCCCAAGCAACAAGGACCTCCGAAGCTGAAAAGCAAACACCAACCTCAAACACAACGACAGCGTCACATAGCACACAACACCTGTGTGCCACCCAATAGCAGCCCCTAAGACAAGACAACGTACTTAACACTTTAGTTACGGGTGACTATAGTCAGGCACACTGATGTCCCACTCACCCAACAAGGAGAAAATTACAGTTCGCTCCCTGTCAGGTGCCAGGATCCACCACATAACGCATGCACTCAAGTCACTCCACAACAGGTACAACTATGACTCTGTCATTGTCCATGCTGGAGTGAATGACTTGAGAAGTACCTCCCCTGACTACATGAAAAGAAACATGGAAGAGCTCTCGGATCATGTAGCCCAGGCAGGTATGACCCTAGCCCTGAGTAGCATCCTGCCATCGGCCAGAATGATGCCACAGTAAAAGGACAAAATGATTGACTTCAATAATTGACTTAAGCTTCTGGTGTCATTCAAAGGGGATCCAGTATCTGTCTGCCTGGGACGACATGATCGACAAACCACGATGCTTTGCAAGAGATAGTTTGCACCCGTCGCCCCTGGAATTCAGATTACTGGCTAAGGCTCTTGCCACCCCTATAGTGCCTTTTTAGGCAAGTTTCAAAGGACAAAACTAACATTGTAACAGGTACAAGCAAGCTGTGCAGTAAATGAAACCTGGTTCAAAGCACCAGAAAGTACCCCTGCAATACCAGGCTACAACTCATACCACACTTTTCAGCCACCAAACCAAGATTGAAACACTAAAGGTGGAGGAGTGTCCATACTCGCCAAGGATATTCACACCTCCAGGTTGGTTGTCCAACACAATGCATCTGAAATTCTCCAGGTGCAACTAACACTAGGTAAGACTGCAATACAAATTGCAGCTTTCTACAGATCCCCCACCATGTCCCAAGATTCTCACTACACCTTTCTAAACATACTGAAAAATATTAAGATACAACCAAACACCCTAATACTGGGTGATTTCAACTACCCTGCCATTAACTACGAAAACTAATCCTGTACCAACACCTTTGCTCAACAGTTCTTGGAATTCATAAATTCCAATGCCCTAAAGCAACTAATTCATAGTCCCACCAGGGGTACCAATATTCTAGACCTGGTCATTACCAACATGGGAGATCGATGCTCCACACCAGTGGTCACCCCCTTGTTGGTCAAATCAGACCATAAGCTAATCACCCTTGACATCCACATCCCACCCCCACCCCCTTTAAGGAAACCTCCATAAAACAACTTCTCCAAAGTCAACTTCATGCTTCTCAAATCAGAAGTAACAAACTTCATGTTGCCCACGCAAATGGGAACTGGAAGTTCAGCTGCTGAGTCCTACACTAAGGTGCTGTAGGAGCACATTCACTTGTGCATGGACAGAACCATCCCAAGTAGAACCAAGACCCTGTCCTCTAAAAAAAAAAAGGAAGCCAATCTGGCGGTCCTCTACCATAAACAAGCTGTACAACAGAAGAAACTGTTGCAAGAAAAGAGGAAGAACCCAGGATTCAAAAAACACACTCACCAGCCTCAGTAGAAAGCAGAGATCGCTCATAAAATCTTCCAAAGCTAGTTACAAAAACAAAACAAAAAAAAAAAAAAAAAAAAAATCGCCAAAGATTCCAAAGACAGCCACAAGGCATTCTATAGCTATGTCAAGAATCTAAATTGCAATACTCAGATTTGCTCTGAGCTGCAGTAGAATGGCACTAGATATACTGATCCCAAGGATATTGCCAACATCCTGGCAGATAGACTCAGTGCCAACTTCACCCCCAACCCTCACCCCTAAAGGGCCCATCTCAATACCGAAAGAATGCCAAATTTCAGAAATCACGGCCACTCGGGTAAAAACTGCACTTTCCAAAGCCAAGAATACAGCATCCATGGGACCAGATGACATCTCGGGCTGTGTACTGCATGAACTACAAAATGAACTGGCACCTCACCTATGTGTCATGTTTAATCATAGCCTCACCTCAGGCTTCGTGCCCACAGAGTGGCGCACAGCTACAGTCATCCCACTCCACAAGGGGGGATCCACTTTGTGTCCCGGGAACTACCGCCCCATCAGTCTGATGAGCCTGATCTGCAAAGCCATGGAACATTGGCAACCTTCAAACACAGGAACCCACCCAGTTTGGGTTTGTGAAGGGCCAATCATGCCTCCTGAACCTGACTGGACTGATTTCTCCAGATCTGTGGATGAGGGTAAGGTGGTTCACACAGCCTACTTGGACCTCGCCAAAGCTTTCGACAGTACCCCCCACACTGGAATCATAGATAAACTTACTAAGCTGGGCATTACTCCCTACATCACTCGATGGGTTGCAAACTGGCTTACTGACAGAACACACATTGTAAAAGTAGCAGACTCCAAATCCAGCTCTAGACAAGTGGTGTACTGCAGGGCTCTGTCCTGGGACCACTCGTTTGGCATCTACATCTCTAAAGTACAAGCCAACACTAAGGGACTCTGGCTTACAAAGTTCGCAGATGACTGTAAGCCTGGAGACATTACTGAATCCCCAAATTATGTGGCTATACTACAAAAGGGCCTTACCGAAACAGATGCCTGGTGCTAGAGCCATGGGCTCAAGCTAAATGCCAAAAAATGTACAGTTGTCCCCTGTGGGAAAAGCCACGTACCTGTGAACTACCACATAGGTGGCAGCATACTAAACACCAAAAGTGTGATAAAAGACCTACGGACACAGGTGGATAGTGGTCTCACCTTTGATAACCACAACAGTTAGAAAATCCTTCTACGTGGCACACCTCATCACTAAGGGCTTTTCCTTCCAGAAAAAAGGAGGAGGTCATTGTCCATCTGTACTCATCCCTCATTAGACCCATTATAGAATATAATGCCCCATTTGGTATGTACCTCACGGGACATCTGCAACAACTAGAAAGGCCACAGAAATACCTCACAAAAAGAATCACAAGCATATGACAGATGCCTTATGCTGACCGTCTAAAGAAACTCCAGCTATACTCCACCTCTGAGTAGGCGATATAAGACGATCGCTGTCTAACATACAAGGCCATGTCAAACCCAGAGTTGCTGGAGATGCTACACTTAATTCCTCCGAGCCATATGCTCCAGGGATCTTAACCTTGTCATCACGATGAATAGAACATGCTGGAGCGATAGGTTCCTGACCCACAGACTCCCCATACATGTCAGGCAGAGCGCCTTACAATGATCCTCTTCAAGAGGAACCTTGACGATTGGATGGAGATAGGAAATTCACCCCGGAGATCACATCAGCAGCCCTGCTAGACAGGGGTCCAGGAAAGTAAACATGTTTGGGAAGCAATAGCCAGGGAATCGTTATGGCTAGGCTTGTATAGGCCCTATGGCCGATAGTGTAGTTCCCAGCTGTTCATAGGAAGGTACTAGGCTAAGGCAAACTATATCCTATTAAGCTACATTTTGTCAAAATTCATGGCTCCCTCAAACCCCGAGAACACAACTACCTATGCAAAAATATTCACAGAAATCATGTACAAATATGCAGATGGCTACACTGATGCTGCCGTACCTACCAGAAGCAAGCACAGATCTAACGCCAAAACCAACCACAATGACGGAATCCTTATTTTATCAAGCTATATAAACAAAAAAGTCATGCTCAAAAATCAATAAGAGCTATGTTCAGACACAAAAGCTCTTGGATTCAACTAAACAAAAAAACTAAGGAGGTCTAATAAAGTCCAACAAGGCCAGTTACAAGTTTCCCAGGCTAAGGACAATCAGAAGGCCTTCTTCAGTTATGTCAGGAATCTCAAAGGTAATACTCATCAGTGTACAGAACTGGTGGTAAATGGCACAACCTCACTCACCAGGGTGGCATAGCAAATCTTCTAGCTGATAAATTTAGCTCCAACTTCACTCCCCACGTCCACCTGTGAAATTCCTTCTAGTATACCCCCCCAAACTATCAACAGGGAGTTGGTCCTGGAGGTGCTCGCTAAGGCCACAAACACTGCTTCAATGGGTTCCAACAATATCCCCAGTTGCTCTCTAAACAGCCTAAAACATGACCCAGCAGTACTTGAGGCACTCAACTAGAGCCTCAAAACTGAATACATGCCAGATGCCAGGTGAATGGGAGTCCGTATCAGTCATCATCCTTCATAAGGGTGAACCATCAACTGACCCCAGGAGCTACAAATCCAGTCTGACAAGTCCAATATGTAAAGCCATAGAAGGAATTAACATGGAAATGATCAAGGTCCTTGGCAACCTACAAACATTGGACCCGTCCCAGTTTGGCATTAAGAGACGGCCTTGCCTACTTAACCTGGCAGACTAATTCCATTGCTAATGGATAAGGGGAAAATGGTGCATACCACCTACCTTGACCTGACAAAGGCATTCAATACAATACCCCACTCAGGTACTGCTGACAAACTTCTCAAAACTAGACAAGTAACAGTACTACTCTACTCAGCCCTTATTAGACGCATCATTGAGTACAATGCCTCCTTTGGCATTTGCAACAGTTGGAACCCCCTCAAATGTTCTTCACCAGGAGAATCCAGGGAATGAACACCCTGTCCCACACAGATCGCCTAAGGTCCTGTGTACTCAGTCTCCTCCACATTACTGAAAGTTGATCTGTGCCTACCATACAAGGCATCTTCTGATTCAGCTCTGAAGGATCTCTTGCCCATCCACAAGACTAAACAACACCAGAGACACTAGATCCAAGGACCTGAAATTTGTATGCAAAATAAACAAACACATATCAGTTCCTCCAGCAGGTTCTAAGGACCACCCCACACTATGTAATAATCTTCCATCTATATGAAGCAAACCTCATACATGACCCAGTTCAAAAGAAACCTTGATCTTTGGATGGGAAATCGTAAATTCACCCCAGGTATGGTCCCCAGGTCTTTGATGGACAGAGGTTGATATTAAGTAAATTAAACTCCAACTAGCATATCCCTACACACACACAACCCTTACCTTCCTCTTAACAACATACCCTACCATATAAGCGTCGATTGAACTCCAGGACAAAACTGAACAGAGTTGCACAGCTAGGCTTGTAAAGACCCGGGTGGTCATTAGCCTAGTAAGAACTTACCAATTCTAGTTAGATGACTTGCTTAAGGTCACAAAGTAGGCACAGAACTAGCATATCCCTACACACACACATAACCCTTACCTACCTCTTTACTAACATGCTCTACCATACAAGCATCCAAGGAACTCCAGACAAAACTGAGTTGAGTTGCACAGCTAAGTTTGTAAAGACCCGGGTGGTCATTAGCCTAGCATGAACTTACCAACTCTACTTAAATGACTTGTTTAAGGTCACAAAGTAGGCACAGGAAGGCTGAGGGAATCAAACCCTGCACCACAAGAACTACAGCTCATAGCCTTAACCCTCTGCTCCTACTGCCAGAAAAAGATTAGTCTTTAAAAGAAATAAGTGAGTAATTAAGTGTTTGTGATGATGTGAGGCGTTGCCATCTGTGCTTGGGGCAGGGGGCAGTGCATGTGCAGTGTATGCCGGCATGGTTGGCTGGAATTTTGTCTCATTTGACTATCATACTGACTTGTACAGATGCTCGTGTTAAAAATGTATCAACAGTGTTTTTATAACTGATTAAATGTTTGTTTTGAAAACAAAAAATCCTGGAAGGGAAGAGCAAACGTTTTTGAAATTGTGCCATCATTTTCAAATACTGCAACAGAGCTTAGCAAAGCTCTGAATGTGTATTGTACCAGAGTCAGGTGATCACGTGATGTCATTCTATAACCAAACACAGAGGATGGAACTCTCACAGCTGCTGGTTTTGTTTTTTTTATTGTCTTTAAAACCTGATATCAAGATCTATGTCAGTTATCACAGTCTAGTTGAGTAGCAGTTGTTCAGTTCAGTCTGTTGGAAGATAATCACCTTGCCTTGTGGAAGTAAGCATATCACCATCCTATCTTGCCTTGCTGTATTAATTAAGTTAGCTAGGGAGCAGTTATTCTTTAGACAGTCAGAAAATATATTGACATTAAGTTGTGTTCTGTTTGAATCTGTCCAACTGTGTTATTTTTATTTCTCCCGTGACTGAAACTCAGATGTTTACTGCACTTAGATATTTAGTATTCTCATGTTTTTTTAAATTTTTTTTATTTATTATTAAATAATATTTTTATACTTTTCATTGTGGCTGGTCTTTTAGAGAATACTTTTAACGCCTGGAGTACTTGTGCTTATTTTAATGACGCCTTGACCACTCTGAAAAGCCTGGCTGCTTTGGTTACACTCTACCATTTATGTTAGTTTTGATTTTACTCAGTATAAACTGGATACTCTTGTAAGAGCCTAAGAGTGGTTGACTGGTAGCATAGTAACCTTATAGGCTGGGTAGAAGGGGTATAGTTAGTAAATCTGTACCAGCCTGCCCCCAGGAGTGTGTCTGTATGAAAATCAAATACCCAAGTTTGGGTGTCTCAGCTACTTGGAATTGTTGCACAGCACTCTAAAGTAAGTCTTGTTTGGGATCTGGAGTGACAGAGTCCAGTCCCAGGGTTGGAGCATATTCTCTGTGTGCTCCTGGGGGAGACTGTGCTTGATGCAGAGAGCTGCATCTAAAAAATGCTGTGCAAGTTCATTCCCCTTTCTAGTGGCTGTCTCTCTCACTAGTCAGTGGTGAGGATTGAGGCTCCTCGATTACTGGCCCGGGGTAAAGAGAGGCCGACACATATTCGTGGCAGCAGTGGGATATTAATTGAACTTTAGTAGTCTGTGGGCAGTTGTCACTGAATATGTGT
The DNA here is from genome assembly GCF_019279795.1 of Protopterus annectens. Classification (NCBI taxonomy): domain Eukaryota; kingdom Metazoa; phylum Chordata; order Ceratodontiformes; family Protopteridae; genus Protopterus; species Protopterus annectens. The sequence continues at coordinate 189,343,889 of NC_056738.1, forward strand.
GTACTCTCAACAGACACAAGGTAAACATTCAGGAGTTTCATTTTCACAAAAGTTTTATTCATTTTTGTCAATTTAGTCAGGGAAAGCAGGCAAAGATGTCAGCAGAGGATTATGGCAAGCTGACAAAGAACCAGTTGGCCAAGGTGTGTGAAGCAAAAGGACTGGTGCATGATAACCAGACTAAAGAGGAAATTATTTCAGCTTTACTTGCAGCTGCAGCGCAGACTAGTGGCTAGGAGGACAACCAGTCTAGTGAGGGATATGTGCAATCTTCAGAAACAGAACAGTTCACCTTTTCCTCAGAAGACTTAAAAATCCATCTGGAGTTAGAGAGACTTGAACTGGAGGCCAAACGTTTGGTGATCAAAGAAAAAAAGAGACTGACGTTTTGGAGGCTGAAGAAAAGGTGAAGTAGCATCAGCATGAACTACAGTGTTGGGAGACTGAAGAAAAGAAAAGCAGCATCAGCATGAACTGAGTTCAAACATTTGGAGATCAAAGAAAGAGAGATTGTGGAAACTGGAGGCTGAAGAAAAAATCAGCAGCAACAACACGAGAAGGAGATGCTGACCCTTCATCAGAGTCATGGAGGTAATAGGGAAAGGAGTAAAGGGACTCCAGAAACAATAAAGGTCAGTAAATTTCTTCCACAACTTGCAAAGGGGGTGACTGACAGTTTTATTCATATATCTGAAAGAGTATGTAAACAGTATGTTGTTGAAGAGCTCTGGGTACGGCTTCTGACCCCCTTACTCCATAGTAAAGCTGCAATGGCTGTTTCTAAGTTGTCTGATCCCGATTGTTTAAACTATGATAGAATGAAACTGTTTACTGAAACGTTATAAGTTAACACCTGAAGCTTACAGAAAAAAAAAAGTTTTGTAAGCATAGACATACGGCAGATAAAAGTGTATGTAATTATATTGCCGAGTTAAACACTTATTTATGTAGGTGGGTGAGTGGGTGTCAGTTCACCACCTTTGAAAGACTTGAATACCTTCTGGTGAGGGAACAAGCCCTTAGTACTTCGCCTGAGGCCATGAGAATCCGGTTGGCAGACCAGGACTGTAACTCTGCAGATGAGCTGGGTAAAAAAGAGATCTCTACTCAGCAAGCAGGGCATCACTGCACAAGAAAGGGATATCTAGTTCTGCAAATGGATATAAGGGGACTCATGGTGGACAGCCTAACTCACCCTAACAAAGTCTACCAGTAACAGGGAAGCCACTAGTTCAGGTACACAGCCAGGATTAGCAGTTAGATGTTTTAAATGTAACCATGGGGGCCATGTAGCATACAAATGTTCACTGACGCAAGGCGGGGAACAAAAGGTGAGTGAGCCAGCAAGTGGAAATAGCAAGAGTGCCAGCAGTAAATTGTCTGGAGACAACAGGGGTACTAAACTATCACCGGAGTTTGTATTCTATCTTAATGGATGGAAGACAGGCCACTAACAGAGGAACAGTCTCTGACATAACTACTGTGAAGCCTACAGTGGTTAAAGAGGAACAAAACTTACTTGGGCAGTCCATTGTAATCAGAGCTTTAAGAGGGATCCCATTCCAAACACCTATGGCCAGGGTTCACCTTGACTGGTACGGTGGAAAAGGAAGCAAGCGGGTAGCTGCAGTTGAGGATATTCCTGCAGATGTCTTATTAGGGAATGATTTTGATAATGCAGTACCTTGTGTCCATGCATTTACTTGCAGTCAGGCTTGGAGACAGGTGTGCAAGTCTAGTAGCTTGGGGGAGACCCAGACAGACCCCACACCTGAAGCTGGAGGTGATGATATGGCTATTTCAGGGAGGGAGCTACTCTGTAGCACTGAGCCACAGTTGCTGGCAGGTACTGATGTTCCTGTGGACAAGGTGACTGCAATGGCAGAAGTGAGTGGTAGTACCCAGGATGACAGTGAGGCACTGCTGTCAGAAGATAATAGGCTTCCTATGGAAGTGGAGCTAGGAGGGGGTCACAAAAGTAGAGCCGAGACAAACTCAGCTTTCGGATTCCACCTTACGAAGCTTGAGGGAGGTGGCTAAGAAGACACCTGATGGTCAAGGAAAGGGGAGTCTGTATACTGGAACAAAGGGTTACTGTATAGAGGGTGGAGGAAGGACTAGAGGGTGAGGTAATCCAGCAGTTGATAGTGCCAAGAACCACCAATCTGGCACGTCTAGTCATGACATTCCTTTTGCAGGTGATATGGGCATAAAGCATACCAAGAGGCATATTATTCAGAATTTTTACAGGCCTGAGAATGCAAGGGATGTAACAAGGTACTGCAGGACCTGTAAGCAGTACCAAAGGGTAGGCAAGGCAGGGGGCATAGGTCAAAGCTCCATTGATGCCTTTGCCTGTGACTGAGGAGCCATTTCAGAGGGTAGCTATGGATACTGTGGGTCCCCAAGCTCCACAGGGAAGAAGTTTATTCTGGTGGTAGTAAATTACACTACTAGATACCCTGAAGGCAGTGGCACTATCCTCCACTGAGGCACAGAAGGTGGCAAGAGTTGTGTTAGAGATTTTCAGCAAGGTAGGTTTCCCTGAGAGAAATACTGACTGACCGAGGTGCCAATTTCATGTCAGACCTGGTGGCTTGTCTGTGGAAGCATTGTGGAGTGAAGCACCTAAATACCATCCCTACCACCCCCAGACTAATGATCTTGTGGAGAGATTAAACTCTACATTAAAGACCATGCTACAGGCATTTGCAGAACAGTTCAAGAGAGAGGGTAGGACAAATATTTGCTCCATCTATAGTTTGCATACAGTGAGGCATGCCAGGAATCCACAAGTTTTTCACCCTTCGAGTTGCAGTATAGCCATAGGGTGATGGGCCTTTAGATTTGATTCATGATAAGTGGGAGGGCAAGTGCAAAATCACACAAGACATCTGTTGTGGCATTTGTCCTAAACCTAAAGGCAAGACTTTGGGGGCTCATGGCCTTGGCCCAGAAGAACTTGTCAGGTGGCCAACAGTAGAAAAAGGTCTGGTACTACAGGAATGCTCAAGCCCTAGAGTATGCTGTGGAACAGCAGGTTATGGTGCTCATTCCTGTCAGACAATAAGCTGCAGGCAGCTTGGGAGGGACTCTTCAAAGTGGTAAGGAAGGTCAGCAATTACAATTATATAATAAACCTGCTAGGCAGGAGGCAGGTGCAGACATTTTACTATGTTAACATAATGAAGCTTCAGCATGTCAGAGAGGTCCTGGGCAGACTGCTAAGGGCAGGGTTGACCATTAAGCCCAATAAGTGTCAAGTAGGTATGGCAGAGGTCTCCTACCTAAGAGAGTGGGGAGTGGTAAGATTGGGCCAGAACCTGCCAAAGTGGAAGCTAGTCAGGCATGGCCTGCCCCCATTATGAAAAAGCAGATGAGGGCATTCTTGAGGACAGTGGGGTACTATAGAAAGTTTGTTCTCAATTATAGTACAATAGCTGCTCCCTCACAGACCTGACAAGGAAAAACAGGCCAGATAAAGTAGTGTGGACCCCAACCTATCAGTAGGCATTTCAAAGCTTAAAAGGGCTTTGGGAGGACCCACTTGTGTTAGCCAGTCCAGATTACAGTAATGCTAATGCACACAGACTCTCAAGACGGTATAGATTGTGTTCCCAAACAGGCCCATTTCTCTCAAGCAATGTTTTTCCACCGTCAGTTGAAAAACTAGCTTGAGTCTTCAATTGGGGGGGGGGTGAGGTGTTGCCATCTATGCTGGAGAGAGTGGGGCAGTGCATTTGTGGCATGCGCCAGCATGGTTGGCTGGAGTTTAATTTTGTGTCATTTGACTATCACACTGACTTGTACAGATGCTTGTGTTAAGCATGTATCACCAGTGTTATAATGGATTAAATGTTTATGTTTAAACACAGAATTCTGAAGGAGAAGAGTAGAAGTTTTTGAAATTGTTTTAGAACTTTCAAATACTGTAACAGATCTTAGCAAAGCTCTGAAATGTATTGTACCAGAGTCAAGTGATCAAATGTGATGTCATTCTATAACCAGCACTGAGAGGATAGAACTCTCACAGCTGCTTGCTTTGTTTTCTTTTCTTATAACCAGATATAAAGATCTGTCAGTTATCACAGTTCAGTTCAGCCTGTTGGAAGCTCATCACCATGCGTTGTGGAAGTAAGCATCTCAGCATCCCATCTTGCCTTGCTGTAAAGTTAGCTAGGGAGCAGTTATTCTTTAGAGCTTTAGACAGTCACGAAATATAGTGAGTTTAATTAAGTAGAGTTTTACTGCATCTGTTTGAATATGTGCAACTGTGTTATTTTTATTTTTCCTGTGTTTAAAACTCTGATGTTTACTGTACTTGGATATTTAATATTCTATTGTTTTTACTTTATTATTTACTATTAAATATTTTTATACCTTTCACTGTGGCTGGTCTTTTAGAGAATACTTTTAACGTCTTGAGAGTACTTGTGCTTATTTTAGTGATGCCTTGGCTACCCTGAAAAGCCTGGCTGATTTAGTTACACTCTACCATTTATGTTAGTACTGATTTTACTCAGTATAATTGGATACCCTTGTAAGAGCCTGAGAGCGACTGACTGGTGGCAGCATAGTTATGTTATAGTGTGGGCAGAAGAGATACAGTTAGTAAATCTGTACCAACCTTTCTCAAGAGTGTGTGTGAAAATCAAACACCCAGGTTTGGGTGTGTCAGCTACTTTAAAGCATGTGTCCCGATTCCAAGTAAGTCTTGTTTGGGATCTGTAGAGAGACAGTCCAGTCCCAGGGCTGGAGCATGTTACCTGTGTGCTCTTGGGGGAAATTGTACTTGATGCAGAGAGCTGCATCTAAAAAATACTGTGCAAGTTCATTCCTGTATTTAGTGACCGTCTCTCACCGGTGTCGATGGTGATAATTGAGGCTCTTTGATTACTGGCCTGGGATAGAGAGAGGCTGTCACAGTGTTAAATAGACTCTGTCCTCAAGTACCACCAATACATACTGCTCAACAGTACTTCAATGTCCTCTTCCTTTACATTCTAAAACAAACATATGTAAGGGAATGCAAAGAATATGGCTAAACAAAGCACCAGAAAGGCCACTGCTGAGAGAATCATTTTATTATACATTTTTCAAGTAAACTATCTCCAAGCACAAGAATGAAAAATAGTACAAAGCTGACAAACAACATACCAAATCCATAAACACTTTTCCCCACAAAGTACAAGAAAAGCAAAATTCTTCCAGTAAATGATAAACAAAAATGATACCACTGCCACAAGGCTGTTCTGCATTCCTGAGCCACAAGAAGTAACCAATGTAATTAGTAAATATTTCACTATATTTCCCTGACGGTTTGAAGATCTGAGTATGAAGCATTACTCTCTTTCCTCAAATTCAATTTTGTTCACAGTAAGCTACAGCTCAAAATCACAAGTCTTTTGCTTTAGCTAGGGAACTAGCAGTCGAAGAAAATAAAAATAATTCCATTAAGCAGATGGAATTACTCCTAAATATGACTGTCAATTACATTGCTGCCTCACAAATAAAAGCAAACTGAGGGAAAAATACTAAAACCTAAGCTTTGGAAAGAATATCACTGACACCAGTGCTCAAGACTGGTAAGATAACATTACCAACTACGTGCTCATTTCCTTACTAAACAGTGTCATAGTGTTGACACATCAATTTAGTCCTAACAACTTTATCCTGCCTAACCTTGACGATGGGAAATGCAACTGCAGCGCTTTTCTTTGACTTGTCAAAACTGTCTGATATGATGATCTATTCACTCTTATACCAGCACCACCACCGCAGTATCTATTCACTCTTATACCAATGCCTGAAAAAGTCTGTCTTGACAGCACGGGACTGAGCTGCTGCTGTGGCCACCTATTGATCATTCTCAATTACATTGCTGCCTCACAAATAAAAGCAAACTAAGGGAAAAATACTAAAACCTAAGCTTTGGAAAGAATATCACTGACACCAGTGCTCAAGACTGGTAAGATAACATTACCAACTACGTGCTCATTTCCTTACTAAACAGTGTCATAGTGTTGACACATCAATTTAGTCCTAACAACTTTATCCTGCCTAACCTTGACGATGGGAAATGCAACTGCAGCGCTTTTCTTTGACTTGTCAAAACTGTCTGATATGATGATCTATTCACTCTTATACCAGCACCACCACCGCAGTATCTATTCACTCTTATACCAATGCCTGAAAAAGTCTGTCTTGACAGCACTGGACTGAGCTGCTGCTGTGGCCACCTATTGATCATTCTCATTCAACCCAGGCTATGCTTGCAAATGGTCTATTAAAGATCAGTGGACTACCCTGTTAAACAAATATAAATAAACAAAATAAAAACAAAAAACTAAAAAAAGAGCTTCATCTATTTAATTCTAAACATTAGGGTGAGGTCTGTGCTAGCCCTCTTATCTTTGCAGTCTATAATGTTTTAGTAAAGCCGAGATGATTCAATATGAGAATGACACCTCCTTTACAAGCTATATCAACTGTCTCCCCACACAACACAAGCTTCAAAAAGTTTCTTAAAACTTGCTAAATGACTTAAAAAACAGAAGGCTGCATTATATAGTGCTGTATGCTAAACGTCCAAGCACTCTCAAGTCACCCTGTCATATACAGGCTAAACAGAGAATGGGTAAGGTGCTTGGGAACAGAATTCTAAAAAACAGTCTCCATTTCTGTATATGGCAGTGCTCATTAAGCTTAATGTGATGAACACCATGTAAACAATACTCTCAATCACTATTATTCACGTCCCTTGATGACATTAGTACAAGTATTTTCTGCTATTGTTGCAAATAACTAAGTCCAAAAAGTACTGCATACTCACTCCCTTATGAGATGGAGTGAGTTTTCTTTAGTTCTTTTATGCATTTGTTTTTCACATAAACTCAGTCTGAGATTTCTAACGTTTGTTCAGATATATAGGTGTGTAGAAGGCCAACAACCACTGGCACTGGGGCCTTTATAAGCCTAGCCACGCAACCCAAATATATCCCATGAGATATTGTGCCTTAGCGATTATTTTGTAAGGGACACGTGTTAGGGCATGACAACTTCTGCCTCTGTCCAGAGACATGTCTGTTACACCAGGGATGAATTTCTAATTTCCTATAGACTGGTCCAGGCTGTGCTTGCACAGGGTTAGGGAAGAGCTCTGCTTCACATGGAATGGAAGTCTACTCCAGAGAATGGAGGATTCTCTGAGATAAAAGTTGCATACTAAGTTTAAATCCTTAGATCTAGTAGTTCTGATGGTGTTCGTTTTGCAGATATGTAAAAGGCCCATAAGAGTGGGGTCCAAGGATGCCTTGCATGCCATATATAAATCACATCTCAGCATTCTGTAGGAAACAGACTAGAGAGATTGGGCTTTGAGGCGATCTGCACAGGATATTGTGTTCACTCATTGTATTCCTTACGTGAGGAACCACTGTTGACATTCCATTTTTTCCATGCGTCTGGTCAGGTACATATAGAAAAGGAAATTATACTCAATCATGGATCTGATGATGACCAAGTACAGTTGCATGACGATTTCTCTGGACCAAGATGCTGTGCCTTTACTTACAACGTGACACAGAATGATTTTCTTACAACCTCAGATGCATGTTGGTCGAAAGCCAGGTTATCTACAAGTCCCCACATCCCTGTCTACGGTGTCTGTTATTAGGGGTGTTTTATCAAAGAGGTAGTTTCCCTTGCTGGCCGACTTTCCATAAGGTACTAACATTTCCTGGCATGTAGTTTTAAGCTGTAGCTTTGACACCAGTCATATGTCTGGGTTAGACCTTCCTGCAAGATGTTAGTATTCTGGGGGGTTTCTAGGATTGCAATCATCTGCAAACTTGGTAAGCCAGAGGCCCTTGACATTGGCCTTGACTTCTGAAAAACAGATGCCAAAGAGGAGTGGACCCAGCACATAGCCCTGAGGATGCCATCTGTGACTAGGCTCTTTGTGGAGATGGCCTCTCCAATCCTAATTACCTGGGTCCTGTCTGTAAGCCAGCTGGCTATCCAGAGAGTTACATAAGGGTTTATATGCCTAATTCTACAAGTTTGTTTACAAACCTAGAGTAGGATATTATATCAAATGTCTTAATTAGATCAAGGTAGGCAGTATACACCATTTTACCGTCATCCATTGTCTTGGAAACCTTCTCAAAGAAGTCCACCAGGTTCAGAAGGCATGACCTGCCTTTGACAAAACCAACTTGGGCTGGGCCCAGTGTATGAAGGTCTCCCATGTCCTTGCTGATAATTTTCATAATAATTCCCTCCATGGCTTTGCATACAAGACTAATGGGTCTGTAGTTTTGGCATTCGTTGATGGTCATACCTTGTGCAGCGGGATGACTGTCGCAATCCAACATTCACGTGGTGTGAAGCCTCTGCAGAGGCAATGGTTGAATAGTGGCATTAGTGGCCTTCATAGGACATATTCAAGGTATTTAGGAGGCTACCAAGACATTACTGGGGCCCATTCAAAGCTGTATTCTTGGCCCTACGGAGCACATCTAAGACTGTCCCCAATTATTTTTGGAGGAATTATGTTTTAGATGGTATTTCCTCAGTGGGCAGCTGGGGATGGGGGTGCAAAATTGGAGTCAAATTTAATCAGTCAAAAGATTTGCTACATCTCCAGCTTCCGTGAACATGGCTTCATTTATCAACAGTTTGATACACTGTTGTGGGCTGTCTGAGGTTTCGGACATAACTAAAGAAGGCCTTATGGTTGTCATTGGCCTAGGACACTATCTTTATCTGAAAATTTGCTTTGGTGGACTTGTCTATTCAGTTTGATAAAGAGATTTTTTTTTTTTTTTTTTAGCTATGACTTCTCGGAAAGTATTTATTTATTTACTTATTTGACATTTGTTTACCAGGGTGGTCTAACTGGGTCTACAGAACCCATTTTTAGCAGAAGCCCGGGGAGAAAAGCTCCACATACAGTACAATACAACTACAGTATAATCCAATACAATAAAATTACATTAGAAATACTATACAAAAAAAAAATAAGTTGAAAGAACAAACTGCTACAAGATGTTGCAATATATCACTACACAGCTAGACAATTACAGAGAATAATAGTTATTCTCACCATACATGATGTAGACAGTGTCCAAAATAGTAGTATGTAGGTAGTGCAATTGACTGTAACAGTACGTGCAAAATAGAATGTTAGTTTCAGTTAGGAAAATAGCAGCCAGAAAGTTAGAGATTCAGACAGACAGTGAGAGGGAATTAGAAGAACAGAAGCAATAAAGCCTGAACAGTAGCTTATGGATATGGTATAGAAGCAGAGGAGGAGTTAGAAGGGCCTTAGGATCTTGCAGTCTGTGAGGGATTGAAATGTGACAGAAAGAGGGAATTAGAAGAACAGAAGCAATAAAGCCTGAACAGTAGCTTATGGATATGGTATAGAAGCAGAGGAGGAGTTAGAAGGGCCTTAGGATCTTGCAGTCTGTGAGGGATTGAAATGTGACAGAAAGAGGAAGACCTGAGCATTAGGTTTTATGCAGGAGCAGAGCCATGTATTTTTAAGTTAGAGATTCAGATAGATAGTGAGAGGGAATTAGAAGAACAGAAGCAATAAAGCCTGAACAGTAGCTTATGGATATGGTATAGAAGCAGAGGAGGAGTTAGAAGGGCCTTAGGATCTTGCAGTCTGTGAGGGATTGAAATGTGACAGAAAGAGGAAGACCTGAGCATTAGGTTTTATGTAGGAGCAGAGCCATGTATTTTTGAGATGATTTTTAAAGAGGCTTTGAAATGGGTTAGGCCAGGCATAGACCTGGTAGCTAGAAGTAGTGAATTCCAAAGTACTGAGAGAGAGTATGAATACAGAGAGTGTCCAGGTTTTTTTGTGGATTTTGAGATAGCTAAGAGATTTTTGTCTTGATCATAGGGATCAATTTGGTGTGTAAGGTGTGACTAGATTGGCCAGTGCATGGCAGGCAGTAGGCTTGAAAATATATGATTGTGCAAGTTGGATAGCTGAATAAAAGCAAGTTGGTTGGGGAGTTCAAGCCAGTTTAATTCTAGGAGTGGTTTACAGTGGTGTGCGTGACAGTTAAGAGTTTGTGGCAAACTTTGTTGTAGCACTGTTTCAACTTGCTTAGGGTAGAATTTTGTAAGTTAGTTAATGAAGGGAGGGAAGTAAAAATGTTTTTGCAAGGGTAGTTTTGGTTGCTGCACTAAAGAAATGCTCGTTTCTATACAAGCGTCCCAGTTTTTGATTACTTTTCTTTATATTTTGCTGTATATGGGGGTCAAATGAAAGTTTATTGTCAATGATAACACCTAGAAGTTTGGTTTCCTGCACTATTTCTATGACAGTGTTGTCAGATGCAAGGATGTTGAAATGATCAGTGACAAAGAAAGTGTTTTTGGAATGAAAGAGTATTGGTTTTGTCTTCTTTGGATTAAGAAAGAGTTGGACATTTCTTAGCCAGGATTCAACTGCAGTAATGGACTGCTGAGTTTTTGAAAGTAGTTCTGGTAGTGATTGAGCAGTGCAGATTATGGTGGAATCATCAGCGTACTGAATGAGGGTCCCAGAGGGTGAGGGGCAGTGCGAAGGCTGTTTATGAAAATGTTGAAGAGTAGGGGTCCTAGGATGGAGCCTTGGGGGACTCCAGCAGGGCTGTGGAGGAAGGGTGAGAGTTCACTGGACCATTTCACTGCTTGTTTACAATCCTTGAGGTAGCTCTGAAACCATTTAACAGAGTTATGTGAGAAGCCTAGGTTAGACAGTGTGTTCAAAAGTAAGAGGTGAGACACTGTGTCAAAGGCCTTGGAGAGATCAAGGAATACGAAGGCTGTATAGCATCCTGCATCTCTGGCCTTGTTCATGGTGTCTGTAAAGACAATAGGGCTGTACCTGTGCTGTGGCTAGGTCGGAAGCCATGCTGGGTTTTGGTTGAAAGGTTGTTTTGCAATAAATATTGCATTACCTGCTGATGGATACCTCTCGAGAATTTTGGATATGGGTGATAATATGGATATAGAAAGGAAATTGGATGGATCAAGAGAGTTGCTTCCTTTGTGGATGGGGCTGATGTGAGATTGTTTCCATATGGTAGGTACTTCTGATTCAGATAAAGACCTACTTATAAGTATAATGTTATGCTCCTTTTCATCTGTCCCTCATTTGTGTAGTTCCTGCCAAATTGCTTTGGTTCAAAGTGTACATTTCTGTAACATTTTTACACACACGTTACAATAATGAAACAGTGCCAAGTTTAATCTTTTTAAACGTTTTTGCACTCAAAAGTTTAAGTACTTCACTCTCACACCATTTCAAGTTTCTTTACATTTCCACTTGCTTTTTTCCACCCATGCCCTACTTATTTTTCTCACCATTACTGCCTTCCTTACCTCATACAAACACATTCTCATCTAGGCATCATAAAGTTGCTGACTCTTCTTTGAGTGGGATCTGTTCTAATTTTTTAACTAAACTTCTCATAGGGAGAAGACACCGGGGGATTATGTGCTCTGAGAAATTCAGGTAAGGTGTAAAAAAGGGCGAAGCAGACAACATCCGGAAAGCCAAGAAGTCCAAGTCATTACACCACACAAGTTGAATGAACAATGTATAAAGAAATCACTACAGTAGACATGTACTGCTGAAAGATTCAGTCATATTTTTATGCCAGAATCTGCAAAATCTACTAGCTTTTTAATCAGAAAAAAATAGGCAACTCATATCCTGGTTTTTCTTCCAAAAATTCCAGTTTATTAAATGGTAAATTACATAAAAACAAGGACCTATTAACCTTTAAAAAATCTATAAAGGTTAAAAACTGTGAGTCTGCAATACTCCGGTTTAGACTGCTTTTACTGTGTAGACTGTACATAATTCTAGGCTCAAGAACCCACTCCTAGTTATTTAGAAAAATCCACATTTAGCATGTTCTTGTTTATAATTAACCTAGCTACTTTTCTCACTCAGAGTTGCATTACTGCACAGTATGCATCATTTCGTCCTAGAAAACGGTAAACAAAAAGTGTATCTAAAAGCACACAAGTAATAAAATGCTATGTACAAATATTGACTATTAACAATAATAAGCATGAACAAATATATCTCATTGACCTTACTTTCTCTCAACCTTCCATCTCCAATATGTGGAACAAATGGGCAAAATGTGAACAGCTTCAACTAGGATACACACAGAACGGTAAATTGCTGTTACTTCGTACTTCCTGAAGATTATTTTAATGAAGTAATACAATTTATGTACTACCGTACACTTATTAAACCAATTCTTAACAATGAACTATTGCAAGATGCTTTCAATGCAAAACACTGAAAATATTGATTATTAAGATTCAAAATGAAGAACGCTCTTCCACTATGAGGATCAGTTAGAGACGGAAGTTACACTACATCTTTCACACGTGCTTTTACACCTCTCAACTGTACAGATTTTCGCAGAATGTCCAGATTTCGGCCTCATATTTGTGGTCCGTTTTCATAAAATTGTGGTTTTCTGGTAAATCAGTGGCAAATCAGTAAAGAGTGAAGTTATGAAATAATGGCAAACATTTCAGTTTTAGACTTGATATCCTTCGGAAAATTCATGCTAAAGTAAAACCTCTTATTCAATCAAGTTTACAAGAGCAGTATTTAAAAATTGTCCCCATTTTCGGTCCTTTGTCCCAATTTATTTCTGTCTTTGGCCAGATTACTTTCTCTTACAGGTGGACAGGCATGGACATGCATCAACCCGTGCAACCATTTAATCAACACAGTCAAATCCACATTTTAACGTGGAGTGTTCTAAAGAAGATCGCGACTACTCTGCAAGGTATCTCACAGCCAACAAATAGCATTCATATCCTATTAAAAGCAAAACACGTGAACACTTTTTTTTTACATAACCATAAACAATGATGCAATGGTATGCCATATTCTTTGTGGCAATGCATCTATATGTAGCTATGTATAGATTATTCGACTGTCACCCTAAAACAGATCCGGCTCTATTACGATCATCAGTAAATTCTTAACATACAACAGTATATTGTAGTACAAATTAGCGAACATCAGCTAAGAAATGAAAGCATACCACTCAACTTGTTAGATCAAGAATATGGACAAAGCCAAGAAATGATGGGGGAGGCCCAAAATCTGGGGTAGAATTTAAATATTGCTTTTAAAAATTTAAGAAGTTGGCAGAATAACATGCTTTGTATTCACATGCGTCTTCTGAAGTATATGGAGTATGAAATTCATATGCCCGACATTATTTAGTGACTGCAGCACTACATTTGACGAGGTTTGCAGCAAATCACGTACATTCTGCGAAATCGGGAACAATTAAAAGTCACCGGCAAAATATTCATGATACAGAATAAAAATACATTTTAAAGACCATGTCCCACTCCTTCGTCGAGCATGGTACATATCGTCAAATCACTTTATTATTTAATTTCCATTCAACTGTCACTAAATGACTGGACCACCACCAAAATGATACTGCCCGTCTGTCGTATTACAGTACAATAGACTTACGAACTGCCTCAACTTCAGGACAACCAGACTTTACGCTTTTGGATATAATCAAACCCCAGAATGCCGTGGGACCATCATTCCCTTACACACAAACTGAAAGCAGGAATTGCAGATTCACTGTATTTGCTCACATGATCAGCTTGAAAACTACGGAAGCCCCAGAAGGAGAATTGGCACACTTGCGTATTTAATGAAAGCTTTGTTAACTTCCAGAAGTCGACTCTGTAGCATACCTCTCAATTGTACAGGTTTTCACAGAGTGTCCAGATTTCTGCCTCATATTTTCCATGTATTACACCTAATATTGGTCCTTTTCTGGCAAATAGCTGAGGGTCGGAGTCATGAAATTATGGCAAACATTTGAGTTTAAGGATCTACAGCCATTAGAAAATTCATGCTAATGCAAAACCTATTATTCTAGCAACTTTTTAAGTTTGTAAGAGCAATATTTAAAATCTGTCCCTATTTGTACCCCCATCATTTTTGGCTTTGTCCAGATTTTTTGCTCTAAGAGGTTGAGAGTCCTGGGGCCGCTCTTGTTTGGCATCTACTTCTCTGAAGTACAGGTCAACACTAAGGGAGTCTGGCTAACAAAGTTTGCAGATGACTGCAAACTGGGAGCCATTATTGAATCCCCAAATGATGTGGATACTCTACAAAAGGGCCTTACAGAAACAGATGCTTGGTGCCAGAGCCATGGGCTCAAGCTCAATGCCAAGAAATGTATTGTTATCCCCTTTGGGAAAAAACATGTATCCATGAATTACCACATAGGTGGCAGTACACTAAACACAGAAAGTGTGATAAGAGACTTAGGGACACAGGTGGACAGTGGTCTCACCTTCGATAACCACATCGCCACAACAGTCAGGAAATCCTTCTATGTGGCACACCTCATCACGAAGGGCTTTTCATCCAGAAAAAAGGAGGTCATTGTCCCACTGTACTCATCCCTCATTAGATCCATTATAGAATACAACGCCCCATTTGGTATGTACCTCTCAAGACATCTGCAACAACTGGAAAGGCCTCAGAAATACCTCACTAAAAGAATCACAGGCCTAAAGCAGATGCCCTACGCTGACCGCCTTAAAAAACTCCAGCTATACTCTGTCGCATATCGTCTACTCAGAGGCAATCTCTGCTTAACATACAAGGCCATGTCAAACCCAGAACTGTTGGACATGCTACACTTAAAGAAATCCCAATCCCTCAGAGCTACAAGCTCCAGGAATCTAAACCTTGTCATCACAATAAACAAAACATGCTGGAGGGATAGGTTCTTGACCCAGAGACTCCCCAGACTCTGGAATAGATTGCCCATACATGTAAAGCAGAGCGCCTCTTTGGACCTCTTCAAGAGAAACCTTGACGATTGGATGGGAGAAAGGAAATTCACCCCAGGGATCACGTCAGCCGCCCTACTAGACAGGGGTCCAGGAAAGTAAATAATGTGGGAAGAAATAGCCAGGGAATTGTTATGGCTAGGCTTGTATAGGCCCTAGGGCTGATAGCCTAGTACCAACCTATGAACCTATGAACCTATGAGAGGTATGGAGATGGGTTGTAGCTGCACTCCTGTTAAAATGTATGTATGTGTGTTTGTGAATGATCCTTTTCATGTAAATTAAGTAAAAGCGTAGTGAAGAAGTATTCACTGCTAATTTTAAGAAATGTTTGATTTGCACAAACAAAAATACCCCCTTGACTAGTACAAAGGATAGAACTTCACTTTTTTGCCAAAATAGCATCTTATTTTGTAGTATTTGAGTTGCTTATGCAACTGCCCTCCTCCGATCCCACATGTAGTCAAGCTGGGCCAGTCAGCCCACAATGAGCGCAGCATAATGTTAGGAGCAGGTTGCCCCTTGACAGTCCCAGACTCCCAGAATTTCTGGGGGAAGTGACGATTTACAAACTCTTGGCTACTGCATGACTGGAACTATAAACTAGTATAAGAATCAATTCACAAAATCATTTCCATTCTACCCTCTCGCCTCTAAGGTGAAAATAATTGATTATTAATATTTGCTTTAATAGCTGTTTAAGGTTTTGCTAGCAATGCAGCTGCGTAGCAAAATATGGCTGAAAACAATGTAATCGTTAAATTGCTTTAAATCAGAAAGCCGATCAACAGTGCTTCATATGTTAAATCTGATTAACGCTGAGAGGGTTTGTTCCATCAGCCTGAAGTAGTAATAATGTGAGTAGATTTCCTGCCAGGGTGCTGAAGATGTACAGTTCTTTGAAGCATTTATGACAAAAACGTGGTAATAAAAGTAATCTCGTTTCATGTTGGAGGACTTCAGTGCATAACTTTTAGGATTCCATCTCCAAAATGAAGAACACTAGCCTTCATAATGTGGAGTAAATGGGCAAAATGTGGACCACATACTAACGGCTTACTAACAGCTTCAACTAGGATTGTCATAGGATTGTTAAAATACGCTGGTTTTACTTATAAAAAAGATATTTTAATGAATTAATATGGTTCATTTCTATTTAGCATAGTTATCAGTTAAAAAATTCCAAACACTGAATCATGCCTGTCAACGTGTTAGCACAATAAATCTGGACAAATCCTAAAATAATGGGGGGGGGCAAAAATAGTGACAAGTTTTAAATATTGCTCTTATGGACATAGAAAGTTGCTAGAATAACAGGATTTGCATTAGCATACATTTTCAAAAGTATATGAAGTCTGAAACTCGAATGTCATTATTTAATGATGGCAATCCTCAGTTATTTCCCAAGAAGAAACCGACCAAACATATGAGGCAAAAATCTGGACAACTAATTGGTATGCATTGAATGTGTTACAGGCCCTTTAAATGTGGAACTTCAAGGAACATTAATTTTTTAAGACCCCAAATGAGGTATGTTCTTCGTAATGAGGTACACATGACAGTTATGCTTTAGTGTTATCCTTTTAGCATGACTGAATTGAAAAATAAAACTTCATTGTAGCTTACTATGCAATAGCTGCTGTGGTACAGTGGTAGCGTTGTTGCCTTACAGCAAGAGGTTCTCCTGTTCGATTCTCGGCTGGAGTGCCTTCTGTGTGGAGTCTGCATGTCCTCCCCATGGTCAAGTGGCCTCCGAAAGACCTGCGTGAATGGGCGTGCCTCCGCTGAAGGTTGGGTGTCGGGCTGGCAACTCGGCACCATAAAAAAATAATCTACTGCCAATCATTAATGGACCAGTGTTCCGCTGTGGCGACCCCTAACCGTGAAAAAGCCGAAAAGACAAACATTGTAGCTTACTATGCAACAAAAATAAAAATGTAGGCTGTAGCTTTGACTCTTAACTGTTAGCATGTGTCATTTAAAAAAAAAAGTGTCTGGGAAAACGAATCATGGTCAAAAGGGACCCTAGGTAGGGTAAATGATTATGATAGATGCAGGAATTCAAAAGGCAAATATGAAACACATTTGCTGACAGTTTGGTACAGCCCAATGGATGCAAGTCTCAGTTAGATGGTCGTTGTATGCAGAGAGATACTATGTACAGCACCGAGTGCCCCTGTCCATGTTGACCATAGGTGCCACCCCCAGGGTGAATTTGCAGTTTCCCAACCAATTGTCAAGGCTGTACTTAAATAGGGTCATTGAGGAGCTCTACTTCACATAAATGGGAGATTAGTCCAGAAAAGTGGTAAGCTCTGGGAGACATATGTCTCTTGCGCAAGTTCTATTAATGTCGCAGGCCAGGTTGAGATCTCTGGAGCAAATGACTCTTGTCCCATTTGATATTTATGGATGTGCAGCATTTCCATTAGGGCAGGGTCAGAGACTACTCTGTAAGCCAGGCACAGGTCACCTCTAAGCAGCCTGTATGATACAGAGTACAGTGACAGAGCTTTCAGTCTTTCCATGTAGACCATGTCTTAGAGGCCCTGAATTCTCTTGGTTAGAAACCTCTATGGTCTCCCCAGCTGCTGTAGGTGTCTGATGAGGCACATACAGAAGGGAGCATTGTACTCAGAGGTCTGATAAGGACTGAATACAGGTGGAGTAATGACTTCCCTGGTCTTGGATGTGATGCTCTTATTTATGAGATGGACAGTAGAAGGCTTTCCTCACTTGTGTGGACACATGGTGATCAAAGTTTAGATTGCTATCAACCTGCATTAACCAAGTCACACACCACTCTGTTTGAGCTTAGAGGGCTGCTGTCTATATTGCAACTAGCAAGGGCTACTTCTCTACCAAAGGGGATAATGAGTTTTTTTTTTTTTATTTAGTTTCAGTCCATGGTCCTGGCACCAGTCATTTTTCCTTTCAATCCCTTCTGTAATTTGATGATGTCTTTGGGTACTCTATGACTGCTCCCAGTTATACAGTCGTCTGCAAACTTAGTAAGCCACAGGCCAACAACTTTTGACTGGACTTCAGAAAAATAAATTCCAAACAGTAGAGGACCCAGTACAGATACTTGTGGTACACTACTGGTAAGTGGTCTCCTGGTGGAGGTGGATTCCCCAACTTTAACAGCGTGAGTTCTATCAGTGAGCCAGTTTGCTACCCATCTAATGATGAATGGATTGATACCCAGCTAGGAGAGTTTCTCAATGATTTCTGAGTATGGAATTGTGTCCAACTCCTTGGGTAAATCAAGACAGGTAGTGTGTACTGCTTTACCCTCATCTAGGGCTTTAGTAACTTTCTCAAAGAGGTTCGCCAGGTTTAATAAGCAAGATCTATGCCTGACAAAGCCAAACTGAGTTGGGTCAATAGTTTAAAGGTTGCCTATGCCCTGGTTGATAAGGTCCATGATGATTTTTTTCCATGGCCTTGCAGATAAGGCTGGTCAGACTAATTGATCTATAGTTCCCAGGGTTGGTTGATAAATCACCATTGTGCAGGGGGATTACTGTTGTTGTTAACTCCTCTGGCACAAAACCAGTGCTAAGGCTGTGGTTAAAGAGACAGCTAAGTGGTTCCTCTAGGTCTTGTTTTAGATTTAGTATGCAACCTGGGGTGTTATCTGGTCCCATAGAGGCCATATTTCTGACCTTGAAGAGCACTCAAATAACCTGTTCTTTGGAAATAAACAGTAGAGAAAAAGTTTCAGGAATGCTATGGGGTATGGATGGTGGGGACTGGGGGGTGAAATTGTCAACAGATCTGTCAGTCAGCAGGTTGGCAATTTCTTCAGGTTCTGTGTGAGTGGTGCCATCCACTATAAGTTTGGCACATAGCTGGGTATTCCATTTGAGGTTTTGGACATAGCTAAAGAATGCCTTATGGTTGTCTTTAGCTAGGGCTGCCAGTCTAGTCTTGTAACTTGCTTTAGAGGACTTTACAAGGTTTCTGATTTGCTTGTTTAGGCTGTGTAGGGTAATCTTTCCTTGTCGTGTATGTTCCTTCTTGTTCTTAGATATCAGTTACTTTCTTTTGTTATATAATTTATTTATACTTGCAGTCCACCAGTGTGGCTTGTTTTTGTGGGGTCCTGATTTCAGTCCTGTCAGCTACTGCCGAGTCAGCACATTTGCTTAAGTGGCTATATATGGTGTTTGTGTACTTCTCCACATAGGAGTCAATGTTGCATGTGTTAACAGGGGTTTTGAAACCATTTATACCATTGCTTAGGAGGCCATAGTTTGCTTTGGATATTTTTTTTATTTTTCTTGCTCCTGTGGAACTGACAGGTCTAATCTTTACTTCAAATGAGACAGATTTTATGGTCTGACTTACCTAAGGAGGGCAACACACTGGGGGTAGTGCAGAAGCCCCCCACATTGGTAAGTACTAGGTCTAGGATATTTGAGCCCCTTGTTGAGGTGCAGACTAACTGTTCCAGGGCATTTGAGTTAAAGTCCAGGACCCTCAGTGTGGTCGTGTTTGTGCTCATGTAAGACTCCCAGTCAATGGATGGGTAGTTGAAGTCTCCTATGACCAAGTTGTTTGGCTGTATACTGAGCGATCAAAGCAAGCCCAGGTAGGTGGTGTGTTTCTCCTGGTTTATGGTAGGGAACCTTGTAGCTAGCTGTGATGTAGTAGTTATTTGGACCTGGAATAGCTCAAGAAAGTCATACTGTTTCAGCAGTCATGGGGTGTATTTGAATTTAATGAAAATGGATGCACCTCCACCTTTGGTTCTTTTATACTCATTTTGGGGTCTGACCGTGTACAAGGCATTGTAGCCCTACACGGCCAGGGTATTCTCCATGGCCTTGAACCAAGTCTCAGTGACTGCACAGATGTCAGCATCTTCCAAGCTGAGGAGTGCTTCTAGGGAGTGCAGCTTACTGTTTAGGCTCCTAGCATTAAGCAGGATGACCATGAGCATGTCTCTAGAGTATTTTTCTATGTTGGAAGTTTTGTTGTTTCGACATAGAATAAAAAAGGCTCTATGGGGAGGCAAGCATCTTTGTCAATATCCTAAAGCCTTGAGGAGACAAGTGAAGGCCATCTCTGGCAACAGTCAAGATATGTCGACAATGTCTTCTCAGGCTGACAGATACTTGATCCCCTTGGAGTGATGCCAGAAGCTAAGCCAATTGTTAAAATCAATAATTTTTTGTCTGTACTGTGGCATCATCTGAAGTGAAGGTAGAATGCTGCTTTGGGCTAGGGACATACCTGCCTGGTACACATAATAGGTTTGTAGGTTCATAGGTAGGTGCTAGGCTATTGGCCCTAGGGCCTATGTAAGCCTAGCCAAATGGTACCCTGGCTTTTGCCACCCAAGAAAATTATTTTCCTGTGCCCCTGTCAAGCAGAGCCACAGAAGTGATCCCCGGGGTGAATTTCCTATCTCCCATCCAATCATCAAGATTTTTCTTGAAGAGTGCTAATGAGGAGCTTTGTTTGATATAGATAGGTAGTTTGTTCCAGAGTATGGGAAGTCTCTGGGACAGGAATCTATCCCTCCAGCATGTTCTGTTTATTTATCTTACAAACCTGCTGTTCTGTGTTTCCCCTTTGTGTGTGTGTGTGTGTGTGTGTGTGTGTGTGTGTGTGTGTGTGTGTGTGTGTATATGTGTGTGTGGTTTTTTTTTGTATTGTGAAATTTTCTATATCTAGGTGCCTTTGCCTTTATTCTTCTTCCAATATCTTTGGAACGGTTTCTTTGTACTGATTAGATTGGCTTTCTCCTTTGCATAAATACTGCACAATGTCCATATTTCTTTTTTTCTTCCAAAAAAATCTCTGCATTTTGTTCTTTATATTTTGATATTTCCTCTGTCGCTTTTTTCCAGGTGGCCCAACGTTTCATTGTCTTGTAATGTTTTTCATTTTTGTCTAGGGTGAACATGCAGATGACTTGCCAGTGATCTCTTAGTTGTAAAGGCCTTGCTACATGTGGCACATTTATAAGGTTTCTGCCTTTTTTGATTTCTCCAAGTCTTTTGGGTTTCTAATAACATGACGGGAATGGACACCATTCCTAAGTCAGAGGACGATTAAAGTTCATGAAATTAATATTATTTCACTCTTTGATGTTAGCCAAAACTGCACTTCGCAGTACCCGCAATGTGCCCAGCAATGACTCCTGCAATTCATACGGTGTTACATGAATTGGCAACATATCTAAATATGACTGTAAATTCTTTTTTATAAGACCAGTTGCTCCAACTACTATTGGAATTGCCTGGGTATCTTTCTTTCACATGACTGTCGTTTCTGCCTGCAGATCAAGGTATTTTATGACTTTGTGTCTCTCTGTACGCAAGACACTATAGTCACTAGGTGTGGCAATTTCATTGATGAATGTTGCTTTTGTCTTCTTTTCTTGGATCACTATGTCCGGTTTTCTAGCAACTGTCTTTTGGACTTTGGGTATTGGGTGAACCCATATGATGTAAACCATAATTTTCTATGATTCTCTGTGGCTCATGTTTCCAATGTTTTTCAGCCACTTCGATACCATAATGTTTGCACAATCTCTAGTGTAACAATCTCGCCAGATTATTATGCCTTTCAGTATACACCTGCCATTAGAGCATCGCAACCAGCAATAAGGTGTGTAACTGTTTCCAACTCGGTTCCACAAAACCTACATATGTCTGTTTCTCCCACATGTTCAATGGACTTAGTAAACCAGCGTGTACGCAGCCCACTGTCTTGGGCTGCCAATATTAACCTTTCATTTCTTGATGTAAATTCACCTCTCCTTAACCATTCCTGCGTTCGTTCTTGATCAACATGAGGCTCTTCCAGAAGTGTTTTATACTTGCAGCTATATTTTTGTTTTTCCCACATTTCTTGCCTTCTCATCTGGTCCTTCACCTTATATTATTTCTTTTGTTTTTTAGCACACTCAGTTGCTGCCTGTTTTTTATCCACTTCTGGTTTGATTTCCATTCCTGCTTGACGTCGATATGCTTCTGCTAAATTAAGCAGAGATGTCATCTTAGATTTAATCTCCTCATGTTTCAAAACTTTCGCCACATTTGGATCTTGTGAGGTCAATAGATATGTGTGGAGTCCCACAATTGCAGATCTATACATGTAATCAATTTCAAGGAGGCCCATCCCTCCTTCAGAACGGTGGATATATAATCTTGGTATACACTGATTTTTATAAATCATTTGGTGAGCATGAAGCATCCTTCTTGTTTTGATATCCAATCTATCCAACACTTTTTGGGGCCAGTCAATCACTCCAAAACTATAAGTTAGAACAGGAAGAGCAAATTGATTTATAGCTTGGATCTTGTTCTTAGGTGTCAATGCTGTTTTCAGGATTAATTTAAGTCTTCTAAAGTACTCCTTACTAAGCCTTATTCGCATTTGTACATGTTTTATTGCTGATCCTTCATCAATTCCCAAGTATTTATACACCCCCTCTTGCTCAAGTTCTTTTATATCACATTCTTGCCTGAAACTGATGTTTTCCTGGTGCTGCAATTTTCCCTTTTTAAAGGTTGCTTTTGCACATTCATCAAGACCAAATGACATTCCGATATAATCTGAAAAAGTTTTGACAACCTACAGCTGTGCTTTCAGTTCCTCATCTGATGAGCTATACAATTAATCATCAACAAAAAGAAGATGAGAAGTCATTAGACTTTGTTGTTTACTAGAAGCCAAATTGTAGCCATGGCCTAGGCTGTTAAGTAAGCAGATTAATGGGTTAATGCAAGGCAGAATAACAAGGGTGACAGAGAGTCGCCCTAGAATATCCCCCTTTGAATATTTATCCCTGGGATAATAATCTGTCCTTTATCATGTCTTAATTGTAAAGTGGTCTGCCACTGTTTCATGGTTACTGTAATGTAATCAATCAGTGTAGGATGTATTTTATACATTTTTAAGCACTATTTTATCCATGAATGTGGGATACTATCAAATGCTTTTTTGTAGTCAATCCATGCCATACTTAGGCTCTTCCCCTTCTTAAAATTCTCCACTATAACTTTGTTTAACAACAAATGGTCCTTTGTTCCATATGACTTTCTTTTATTGCCCTTTTGTTCTACTGCCATAATTGAGTTTTCTTCTAAATAACTATAAACTCTGTCAGCGTCAATTCCCATGTATAGTTTGTATGTTGTCGGAAGACAAGTTATTGGTCTATAATTTTTAGGGTAGCTTGCAGGTTCACTGTTAAGTAAGAGCATTGTTTTTCCTGCTGTTAACAAGTGTGGTGTGTGTTCAGGGTGCATATATAAATAGTTCTTACTCATGGCTAAATCATCGTGCAAAGAAGTTAATACTTTAAGCCAAAAGTTAGGTACTGCATCTGGGCCTGGGGTTTTCCAGTTAGTGGCTTTTCTCAACTTTATTTCAATCTCTCTAGTTGTTATTTCATCCCATTTTATATCCTGTACCTTTAAACTTCTTATTCTCTCTTTTACTTCTTCTATCCATTTAGCATCTTTGTTATGTTCCACAGGATCTTCATAGATACTTCTCCAAAATGTATCTACTTCCTCTTAAAACAAATCGACCACTGAGGGATAGGATAAGGGAACATGTATATCACATAAGGAAAGGTACATTACATAATGCCCTTGCCAAGCATGTAGCATTAAATGATGACACACATAGATTTTTGTTCAAGGTACTTGAAGTAATTACTCCCAACTCTAGAGGGGGTGACATTAAGATATATACAGAGAGTAAGGAAACTGAATGGATAATTCTACTAAGATCAGATAAAGGATTAGGCCTCAATGATAGGGCCTCTATCAAGCCAAAATTAAGACAGCATAGAAACAATAGATAAACCCCCTAGAAATAGGTATTATATCTCTCTGTAAACAAATTGTCTTTTATATCACTACCATGTCATTACATCATAGATTTAGTTACCACATGTAGTGTAGTTACTTTATTTTATAAGACATTATATTACTTAATACATACATATATATGACATTTTATATGTTAGACATTAAGCATACTTGTCTATAGAATCTTTCTCACACTAATATCTATTTTAATTACAAATATATATATATGTACTAACTGATATGTTTTTTATATATATTTTTTATATATAACTTTTTTATATATGTGTTTCCTATGTATACTTTATATATGAGATTGTTTTTAAATGGTTTTATCTTTATCAGATTTGTATATTAAGCTGGGTCTTTGATGTCTGCCTGCTTCTTTAAATAATCATACCAATTAACTTACTTGATTGATTAATTGTTTAAAACCTGTGTATATATAAGATGTGGAATCTTAGAATGAATGTAAGATCTGATGAAGCTACACAGCGAAAGCGCTTATCTTATTAATTATTGATAATAAAGTACTTTGAACTTTAAGTGTTACACTTGTTTTCGCTCAGTCCTGTTATTTTGATTTACTATTAGCTGCTTTATAGTTTTCTCTATTCGATATTTCCATGATGGTATTTGCTGTTGCCCCCTCTTTTCCCTCACTACCCTATGTTCCTGTGGTAGAACTTTATCAGTTATTAATTTAGCAGCACAGTAATATATTCTGTTTACTTCTGTTATATTGCATGGGTCTCTGCGGACAGTGGTAATTACTGTGTTCATTTGTTTTATCAAGCTTCTGACTTTTGGGGTTTTATTAACCTTCTGCAGTCTATTTCTCTCATTGATCTTGATATATCTATCTTTGTCTATTAAATCAAGCAACTCTTCTCTTAACTCCTTTTTTTCCATACTGAGGGTACATCCCGTGTTTTCCCTTTCCTGTGGGCATTCTATAGAAAGTTCTATAGCGTCTTCCTGTGGCACATTCTCTTCAATTTCATCCTGTGTCTTCTGTTGTTCTGTCATATGGGAACTCACTGGCCTATCACTCCTCAACATTGACTGCATCAGAGTTTCCACAGTTTCCTGTTTCTTTCCATGCTGTCTAGCTTCAAATGAATGTTTATACTTGTTTCTTATGGAAGGCTCCAAAATATCTTGTTATGGCACCTGACCAGTTACTTCCTATTCCACTGGTTTCCCCTTAATTTGGATATCCATTGCTCTATCCTATTGTGGCGCTTTCTGCATTTGCTTTTCTACACTGAATCCTTCTCTTTGCAGCTGTTCCATTACTTCAATTTCTGTTTCTTTGCCTTCTCCATTACTCATCTCTTTTTCTACTTTTCCTCTTAGTCTTCTTATTTTTTGTATTGTAAAGTTTTCCATATCCAGATTCCTTTGCCTATATTTTTCTTCAAATATCTTTGGTGCTGCTCTTTTTCTATTAATTAATTTTGCTTTCTCCTTTGCATAAATATTACACCATATTAATTCTCTTTTCCTTTTCCCTGTCCATATTTCTTCTTCACATGTCTCCCTGTTGTCTTGCTTTTCCTTATTCTGGGGACATACTCCAGCATACTGTGATGTAGTCTGTCTTAGACCTTCTACATTAAATCCTTCACTTTGCAGGCACTCCATAACTTCAGCTTCTATTTCTTTAACTTTTATTTTACTAATCGTCTTTTCTACATTATGTTTTTCTGTTATTAATCTTTTTATTGTGAAGTTTTCCATATCTGGATGCCTTTGCCTGTATTTCTCTTCGAATACTTTTGAGACTACCTTCTCTGTATTAGTTAACTTAGCTTTTTCCTTTGCATAAATATTGCACCATCTCACATCTCTCTTTCTTTCCCATGTCCATATCTCTTTTTTAGCTTTTTCAAAGCTTTTTGGCCAGTGTGAATACTTTGATGAAGTGTGAGGCTGTGCTTACTTTTAAAACCCTTGTCACATGTGGCACATTTAAAGGGCTTCTGGTCAGTGTGAATATTCTGATGAATTATCATATGACTCTTCATTCTAAAACTTTTATCACACAAGCTGCATTTATAGGGTTTGTGTGCAGTATGGATACTGTGATGAATTATATTACTTTTCAGTCTAAAACTCTTCATCACATGTGGTGCATGCATAGGGTCTTTGACCAGTGTGGATAGTCTGATGAATTATCATATAGCTCTTTATTCTAAAACTCTTATCACAAATGTTGCATTTATAAGGTCTCTGTCTCTCCCTTTTTTGATTTCTCTGTGTCTTTTGGGTTTCTAATACCATGATGGGAATGGACCCCATTCCTAAGTCAGAGTACAATTAAAGTTCATGAAATTAGTATTATTTCACTCTTTGATGTTAGCCAGAAGGGGTCTTAGCAGTACCCGCAATGTGCCCAGCAATTACTCCTTCTGCAATTCATACGGTGTTACATGCATTGGTAACATATATAAATATAATTGTAAATTCTTTTTTATAAGTCCAGTTGCTCCTAATACTATTGGAACTGTCTGGGTATCTTTCTTCCACAGTGCTCTCATTTCTGCCTGCAGATCATGGTATTTTATGACTTTGTGTCTTTCTGTACGCAAGACACTATAGTCACTAGGTGAGGCAATTTCAATGATCAATGCTACTTTTGTCTTCTTTTCTTGGATCACTATGTCCGGTTTTCTAGCATCTATCTTTTGGACTGTTGGTATTGGGTGATCCCATGTGATGTAAACGTCATCATTTTCTATGATTCTTTGTGGTTCATGTTTCCAATGTTTTTCAAGCACTTCAATACCATAATGTTTGCACAATCTCCATTGTAACAATCTCGCCACATTATTATGCCTTTCAGCATACAATCCCTCTGCCATTAGAGCATCGCAACCAGCTATAAGGTGTGTAACTGTTTCCAACTCGGTTCCACAAAACCTACATATGTCTGTTTCTCCCACATGTTCAGTGGACTTAGTAAACCAGCGTGTATGCAGCCCACTATCTTGGGCTGCCAATATTAACCTTTCATTTCTTGATGTAAATTCACCTCTCCTTAACTATTCCTGCATTCGTTCTTGATCAACATGAGGCTCTTCCAGAATTTTTTTTATAATTGCAACTATAGTTATGTTTTTTCCACATTTCTTGCCTTCTCATCTGATCCTCCACTTTATATTCTTTCTTTTCTTTTTTAGCACATTCAGTTGCTGCCTGGTTTTTATCCACTTCTGGTTTGATTTCCATTCCTGCTTGACACCGATATGCTTCTGCTAAATTAAGCAGATATGTCATCCTTGACGTCAATATGCTTCTGCTAAATTAAGCAGATATGTCATCTTAGATTTATTCTCCTCATGTTTCAAAACTTTCACCACATTTGGATCTTGTGAGGTCAATAGATGTGTGGAGTCCCACGATTGTAGATCTATACATGTAATCAATTTCAAGGAGGCCCATCCCTCCTTCAGAACGGGGGATATATACTCTTGGTATACACTGATGTTTATAAATCATTTGGTGACCATGAAGCATCCTTCTTGTTTTGATATCCAATCTATCCAACACTTTTTGGGGCCAGTCAATCACTCCAAAACTATAAGTTAGGACAGGAAGAGCAAAGTGATTTATAGCTTGGATCTTGTTCCTAGATGTCAATGCTGTTTTCAGGATTAATTTAAGTCTTCTAAAATACTCCTTGCTAAGCCATATTCACATTTGTTCATGTTTTATTGCTGATCCTTCATCAATTCCCATGTGTTTATACACCCCTCTTGCTCAAGTTCATTTATATCACATTCTTGTCCCAAACTGATGTTTTCCTGGTGCTGCAATTTTCCTTTTTTAAAGGTTGCTTTTGCATATTTATCAAGACCAAATGACATTCCGATATCATCTGAAAAAGTTTTGACAACCTGCAGCTGTGATTTCAGTTCCTCATCTGATAAACTATACAATTTTAAATAATCAACAAAGAGAAAATGAGAAGTCATTAGACTTTGTTGTTTTCTAGAAGCCAAATTGTAGCCATGGCCTAGGCTGTTAAGTAAGCAGCTTAATGGGTTAATGGCAAGGCAGAATAACAAGGGTGACAGAGAGTCGCCCTAGAATATCCCCCTTTGAATTTTTATCCCTGGGATAATAATCTGTCCTTTATCATGTCTTAATTGTAAAGTGGTCTGCCACTGTTTCATGGTTACTGTAATGTAATCAATCAGTGTAGTGTGTATCTTATACATTTTTAAGCACTCTTTTATCCATGAATGCGGGATACTATCAAATGCTTTTTTGTAGTCAATCTATGCCATACTTAGGTTCTTCCCCTTCTTACAATTCTCCACTATAACTTTGTTTAACAACAAATGGTCCTTTGTTCCATATGACTTTCTTTTATTGCCCTTTTGTTCTACTGCCATAATTGAGTTTTCTTCTAAATGACTATAAACTGTCAGCGTCAGTTCCCGTTTATAATTTGTATGTTGTCGGAAGACAAGTTATTGGATCTATAATTTTTAGGGTAGCTTGCAGGTTCACTCTTAAGTAAGAGCATTGTTTTTCTGTTATTAACAAGTGCGGTGTGTTTTCGGGGTGCATCTATAAATCATTCTTATTCATGGCTAAATCATTGTGCAAAGAGGTTAATACTTTAAGCCAAAATTTAGGTATTGCATCTGGGCCTGGGGTTTTCCAGTTAGAGGCTTTTCTCAACTTTATTTCAATCTCTCTAGTTGTTAATTCATCCCATTTCATATCCTGTACCTTTAAACTTCTTATTCTCTCTTTTACTTCTTCTATCCATTTACCATCTTTGTTATGTTCCACAGGATCTTCATAGATACTTCTTCAAAATGTATCTACTTCCTCTTTTTTTGGCGGTCTATCTATTCCTTTTACCTTATTTCCCAGTTCTCTATAAAACTTTTTTGGGTCATCAATTATTTGTTTATTTTGTGTTTTTCCTTTATATTTATCTTAGTATCTTCTAAGTCTTTCCAAATGTTTTGTAATTTTTAGTTTGTTATCTCCAATAGTGCATAATAGATCCTGGTCTGTATTAATACCACGCATTGCTTTTATCACACCTATCTTTCTTAATATTTTCATTGGTCTGTTCCCTCTTCTATAATCTTCTAACAATGACACTTCTTGTTTTAGCTGCTTTATAATTTTCTCTGTTTGATATTTCAAAGATGGTATTCGCGGTTGCCCCCACTTTTCCCTCGCTACCCTATGTTCCTGTGGTAAAACTTTATCAGTTATTAATTTAGCAGTATGGACAGTGGTAATTACTGTGTTCATTTGTTTTATCAAGCTTCTGACTTTTGGGGTTTTATTAACCTTCTGCGGTCTATTTCTCTCATTGATCTTGATATATCTATCTTTTTCTATTAAATCAAGCAACTCTTCTCTTAACTCCTTTTCTTCCATACTGAGGGTACATCCCGTGTTTACAATTTCCTGTGGGCATTCTATAGAAAGTTCTATAGCGTCTTCCTGTGGCACATTCTCTTCAATTTCATCCTGCGTCTTCTGTTGTTCTGTCATATGGGAACTCACTGGCATATCACTCCTCAACATTGACTGCATCAGAGTTTCCACAGTTTTCTGTTTCTTTCCTTGCTGTCTAGCTTCAAACGAATGTTTATACTGGTTTCTGGTGGAAGGCTCCAAAATATCTTGATATGGCACCTGACCAGTTACTTCCTGTTCCACTGGTTTCCCCTTAATTTGGATATCCATTGCTCTATCCTGTTGTGGTGCTTTCTGCATTTGATTTTCTACATTGAATCCTTCTCTTTGCAGCTGTTCCATTACTTCAATTTATGTTTCTTTGACCTCTCCATTACTCATCTCTTTTTCTACTTTTCCTCTTAGTCTTCTTATTTTTTGTATGTAAAGTTTTCCACATCCAGATTCCTTTGCCTATATTTTTCTTCAAATATATTTGGTGCTGCTCTTTTTCTATTAATTAATTTTGCTTTCTCCTTTGCATAAATATTACACCATATTAATTCTCTTTTCCTTTCCCCTGTCCATATTTCTTCTTCACATGTCTCCTGGTCTTCTTGCTTTTCCTTATTCTGGGAACATACCCCAGCATACTGTGATGTAGTCTGTCTTAGACCTTCTACATTAAATCCTTCACTTTGCAGGCATTCCCTAACTTCATCTTCTATTTCTTTAACCTTTACTTTACTAATCATCTTTTCTGCATTGTGTTTTTGTGTTATTAATCTTTTTATTGTGAAATTTTCCATATCTGGATGCCTTTGCCTGTATTTCTCTTTGAATACTTTTGAGACTGCCTTCTCTATATTAGTTAACTTAGCTTTCTCCTTTGCATAAATATTGCACCATATCAAATCTCTCTTTCCCAGGTTCATATCTCTTTTTTAGCTTTTTCAAATATCTATAAGTTTTGTTGTTTATATTTTTCCACTTCCTCAAAGGCTTCTTTTCCAAAGAGATCAAAGTTTCTTGATCTATATACTGTTTTTCAAAAATCTGTTGTATGAATAAACTCACATTTTTATCTGAAGCTTCTGACAGTTTTTCCTGCGAAATTATTTTTCTTTCCTCTAATTTCTCTCTTAATTGTTTTGTATATCTTGTATCCAGAAATTCTGGGCGTCTTGCATAATAATAACAATGCATAATTTCTTTCTTATCCTTAATAGTCCACTGTATCATCTTTATGGCTCTTTTTTGGCCAATCAATTTTTGTCCTTTTTGTGGACTGCTGCTTCCTTCTACAACAGGGGGCCATCCTCCTCCTGAGCCTGGCCTGGCCACATTGTAGGAATATTTCTACATTTTGTTCAGGGTGCATATATAAATAGTTCTTACACATGGCTAAATCATCGTGCAAAGAAGTTAATACTTTAAGCCAAAAGTTAGGTACTGCATCTGGGCCTGGGGTTTTCCAGTTAGTGGCTTTTCTCAACTTTATTTCAATCTCTCTAGTTGTTAATTCATCCCATTTCATATCCTGTACCTTTAAACTTCTTATTCTCTCTTTTACTTCTATCCATTTACCATCTTTGTTATGTTCCACAGGATCTTCATAGATACTTCAAAATGTATCTACTTCCTCTTTTTTTGGCGGTCTATCTATTCCTTTTACCTTATTTCCCAGTTCTCTATAAAACTTTTTTGGGTCATCAATTATTTGTTTATTTTGTGTTTTTCCTTTATATTTATCATAGTATCTTCTAAGTCTTTCCAACTGTTTTGTAATTTTTAGTTTGTTATCTCTAATAGTGCATAATAGATCCTGGTCTGTATTAATACCACGCATTGCTTTTATCACACCTATCTTTCTTAATATTTTCATTGATCTGTTCCCTCTTCTATAATCTTCTAACAATGACACTTCTTGTTTTAGCTGCTTTATAGTTTTCTCTGTTCGATATTTCAAAGATGGTATTCGCGGTTGCCCCCTCTTTTCCCTCGCTACCCTATGTTCCTGTGGTAAAACTTTATCAGTTATTAATTTAGCAGTATGGACAGTGGTAATTACTGTGTTCATTTGTTTTATCAAGCTTCTGACTTTTGGGGTTT
This sequence comes from Protopterus annectens, assembly GCF_019279795.1. Lineage (NCBI taxonomy): Eukaryota > Metazoa > Chordata > Ceratodontiformes > Protopteridae > Protopterus > Protopterus annectens. Next base: position 189,375,148 of record NC_056738.1, read on the forward strand.
TATTAACCTTCTGCAGTCTATTTCTCTCATTGATCTTGATATATCTATCTTTTTCTATTAAATCAAGCAACTCTTCTCTTAACTCCTTTTCTTCCATACTGAGGGTACATCCCGTGTTTGCAATTTCCTGTGGGCATTCTATAGAAAGTTCTATAGCGTCTTCCTGTGGCACATTCTCTTCAATTTCATCCTGTGTCTTCTGTTGTTCTGTCATATGGGAACTCACTGGCCTATCACTCCTCAACATTGACTGCATCAGAGTTTCCACAGTTTCCTGTTTCTTTCCTTGCTGTCTAGCTTCAAATGAATGTTTATACTGGTTTCTGGTGGAAGGCTCCAAAATATCTTGATATGGCACCTGACCAGTTACTTCCTGTTCCACTGGTTTCCCCTTAATTTGGATATCCATTGCTCTATCCTGTTGTGGTGCTTTCTGCATTTGATTTTCTACACTGAATCCTTCTCTTTGCAGCTGTTCCATTACTTCAATTTCTGTTTCTTTGACCTCTCCATTACTCATCTCTTTTTCTACTTTTCCTCTTAGTCTTCTTATTTTTTGTATTGTAAAGTTTTCCATATCCAGATTCCTTTGCCTATATTTTTCTTCAAATATCTTTGGTGCCGCTCTTTTTGTATTAATTTTGCTTTCTCCTTTGCATAAATATTACACCATATTAATTCTCTTTTCCTTTCCCCTGTCCATATTTCTTCTTCACATGTCTCCTGATCTTCTTGCTTTTCCTTATTCTGGGAACATACCCCAGCATACTGTGATGTAGTCTGTCTTAGACCTTCTACATTAAATCCTTCACTTTGCAGGCACTCCCTAACTTCAGCTTCTATTTCTTTAACCTTTACTTTATTAATCATCTTTTCTGCATTGTGTTTTTGTGTTATTAATCTTTTTATTGTGAAATTTTCCATATCTGGATGCCTTTGCCTGTATTTCTCTTCGAATACTTTTGAGACTGCCTTCTCTATATTAGGTAACTTAGCTTTCTCCTTTGCATAAATATTGCACCATATCAAATTTCTCTTTCCCAGGTTCATATCTCTTTTTTAGCTTTTTCAAATATCTATACGTTTTGTTGTTTATATTTTTACACTTCCTCAAAGGCTTCTTTTCCAAAGAGATCAAAGTTTCTTGAGCTATATACTGTTTTTCAAAAATCTGTTGTATGAATAAACGCACATTTTTATCTGAAGCGTCTGACAGTTTTTCCTGCGAAATTATTTTTCTTTCCTCTAATTTCTCTCTTAATCGTTTTGTATATCTTGTATCCAGAAATTCTGGGCTTCTTGCATAATAATAACAATGCATAATTTCTTTCTTATCCTTAATAGTCCACTGTATCATCTTTATGGCTCTTTTTTGGTCAATCAATTTTTGTCCTTTTTGTGGACTGCTGCTTCCTTCTACAACAGGGGACCATCCTCCTCCTGAGCCTGGCCTGGCAACATTGTAGGAATATTTCTACATTTTGTTCGGGGTGCATATATAAATAGTTCTTACACATGGCTAAATCATCGTGCAAAGAAGTTAATACTTTAAGCCAAAAGTTAGGTACTGCATCTGGGCCTGGGGTTTTCCAGTTAGTGGCTTTTCTCAACTTTATTTCAATCTCTCTAGTTGTTATTTCATCCCATTTCATATCCTGTACCTTTAAACTTCTTATTCTCTCTTTTACTTCTTCTATCCATTTAGCATCTTTGTTATGTTCCACAGGATCTTCATAGATACTTCTCCAAAATGTATCTACTTCCTCTTTTTTTGGTGGTCTATCTATTACTTTTACCTCATTTCCCAGTTCTCTATAAAACTCTTTTGGGTCATCAATAATTTGTTTATTTTGTGTTTTTCCCTTATATTTATCTTTGTATCTTCTAAGTCTTTCCACCAATTTTGTAATTTTTTGTTTGTTATCTCCAATAGTGTATAATAGATCCGGGTCTGTTCTAATACCATGCATTGCTTTTATCACATCTATCTTTCTTAATATTTTCATTGATCTATTTCCTCTTCTATAATCCTCTAACAATTATACTTCTTGTCTTAGCTGCTTTATAGTATTCTCTATTCAATATTTCCATGATGGTATTCGCTGTTGCCCCCTCTTTTCCCTTGCTACCCTATGTTCCTGTGGTAGAACTTTATCAGTTATTCATTTAGCAGCACAGTAATATATTCTGTTTACTTCTGTTATATTGCATGGGTCTCTGTGGACAGTGGTAATTACTGTGTTCATTTGTTTTATCAAGCTTCTGACTTTTGGGGTTTTATTAACCTTCTGCAGTCTATTTCTCTCATTGATCTTGATATATCTATCTTTGTCTATTAAATCAAGCAACTCTTCTCAACTCCTTTTCTTCCATACTGAGGGTGCATCCCGTGTTTACCCTTTCCTGTGGGCATTCTATAGAGAGTTCTATAGCGTCTTCTTGTGGCACATTCTTTTCACTTTCATCCTGTGTCTTCTGTTGTTCTGTCATATGGGAACTCACTGGCCTATCACTCCTCAACATTGACTGCATCAGAGTTTCCACAGTTTCCTGTTTCTTTCCTTGCTGTCTAGCTTCAAATGAATGTTTATAGTGGTTTCTGGTGGAAGGCTCCAAAATATCTTGTTATGGCACCTGACCAGTTACTTCCTGTTCCACTGGTTTCCCCTTAATTTAGATAGCCATTGCTCTATCCTGTTGTGGTGCTTTCTGCATTTCATTTTCTACACTGAATCCTTCTCTTTGCAGCTGTTCCATTACTTCAATTTCTGTTTCTTTGACTTCTCCATTGCTCATCTCTTTTTCTACTTTTCCTCTTAGTCGTCTTATTTTTTGTATTGTAAAGTTTTCCATATCCAGATTCCTTTGCCTATATTTTTCTTCAAATATCTTTGGTGCTGCTCTTTTTCTATTAATTAATTTTGCTTTCTCCTTTGCATAAATATTACACCATATTAATTCTCTTTTCCTTTCCCCTGTCCATATTTCTTCTTCACATGTCTCCTGGTCTTTTTGCTTTTCCTTATTCTGGGGATGTACTCCAGCATACTGTGATGTAGTCTGTCTTAGACCTTCTACATTAAATCCTTCACTTTGCAGGCACTCCATAACTTCAGCTTCTATTTCTTTAACCTTTACTTTACTGATCGTCTTTTCTACATTATGTTTTTCTGTTATTAATCTTTTTATTGTGAAGTTTTCCATATCTGGATGCCTTTGCCTCTATTTCTCTTCGAATACTTTTGAGACTACCTTCTCTGTATTAGTTAACTTAGCTTTCTCCGTTGCATAAATATTGCACCATCTCAAATCTCTCTTTCTTTCCCATGTCTATATCTCTTTTTTAGCTTTTTCAAATATCTATAAATTTTGTTGTTTATATTTTTCCACTTCCTCCAAGGCTTCTTTTTCCAAAGAGATCAAAGTTCCTTGATCTATATACTGTTTTTCAAAAATCTGTTTGTATGAATGAATGCAAATTTTTATCTGAAGCTTCTGACAGTTTTTCCTGCAAAATTATTTTTCTTTCCTCTAATTTCTCTCTTAATCGTTTTGTATATCTTGTATCCAGAAATTCTGGGCTTCTTGCATAATAATAACAATACATAATTTCTTTCTTATCCTCAGTAGTCCACTGTATCATCTTTATGGCTCTTTTTTGGCCAATCAATTTTTGTCCTTTTTGTGGACTGCTGCTATCTTCTATAACAGGGGGGGCATCCTCCTTCTGAGCCTGGCCTGGCCACATTATAGGAATATTTCTGCATTTTGAGGATTCTACACTGTCATTTTTTTCAAGTCCTGGCACCAATGCGCCTTACCAGGATTGGGCACTTTTTTATCCTGGGTCTTGTGCCCCCAGTAATCTTTTTTCATTTTTGATTTACTTCTGTCCATGATATATGCTATACAGTCTATATATCAGTAATGTATAGTATTGTATAGTATTATATAGTATAGTAAAGTATTATACAGTATTATATTATTATTATTATATTATTTTATTATCTATAATATATATTATATAATACAATTATAATTATAATATTATTATAATTATAGTATTAAATAATATATTATATTATTATGTTATTATTATATATATAGTATGTAGTATTATATAGTATAGTATTATATAGTATTATAGTATATAGTAGTAGTAGTATAGTGATATATGCTAATACAGTCTATATATCAGTATTGCCTTGGTGAGATTTTGTGAAAAACAGGGTCCACCTCGCGAAGGTACTCACCAAGAGTTGAGGATGAATTTCATTTCAGCACTACTACACTCCTTTGCTTGCTGACTTTTCATCTCTCCATCAGGACCCAGTGTGGATAGTGTCATGACACATCATATTGAATTTAGATTTAAAACTCTTATGACATGTACTGAATTTATAGGATTTCTGTCCAATGCTGATGCTCTTATGTGCTTGTAAACCTTCATTTGTAAAATCCTTGTTATATTTGGTATAGTCATGCATTACTCGGTCAATGAGGTTGAAGTGACATTTTTCTTTCCTTGGCTTCTCCACATAGGCCTTGTCAGAAGTTGTACATTTAAAGGGTTTCTGTCTTGTATGAGTACTTTCATGTACTTCAAAACTTTTACCTGTAAAATCTTTGTCATCTGCTGCATAGCTGTAGAGTCTCTTCCTGTTGCATATCTCTTCTTCTATTGTTAAGTTATGTTTTTTTTTTTTTACTGTGAATTAATTTATCAGACTGGCTGCTACAATGAAACACCAAACTGCTCCCACCATTACCTTTCAGATGCATTTCGATATTATTGATAAACTCATCATTGCTTTCCTTGTAGTTATCATTTCGGGTTTCAAACTTCACTTTGTCTTTCCATGTAATTAACATGTTATCTAGTAGAGCTTTGTCATATTCAGCGTCATGGTGTTTCCCGTGGAATGGCTGCAAACTGTGTATCTCAGTAAAATCTGCATTCCTGTTGATAACAATAATGTTACCAGGATGTTGTTTTTTCTCCACTATCAACCTTCCTTCTGTGTCATTAGGTAGAACAGTCTCATCTTTCCTGATCAGCATCCAAAGGTGCTCCACTGGGATGTGATTTCCTATGGAAATCATGTTCTCAAAGTTCTGTACCATCACTTCCTTGTGTAGCTCTTTCTCCTGTTTATTCAGCATTGTCCATTCTTGTTCTGAAAACTTGACAGCAACATCTTCAAATGTTTCTGGTACCTCCAGCTTCATGATTCCCATTTTCAGACTCCAGTCCCACAAGCCACACTGTCCAGGAACTAAGTAATTGCTGTGTTGAAAGGCTAAAAATCAGATGGATAATAACATAAACAGTCTAACAAATTGACTTATTACTATGAATCTCAGCAGAAGAACAAAACTCCACTCAAGTAACTTCTGAGAGCTTTATCATGTCTCTCTTCATATAGTCCAGATTGGTACATGATTCCCATTTTCAGACTCCAGTCCCACAAGCCACACTGTCCAGGAACTAAGTAATTGCTGTGTTGAAAGGCTAAAAATCAGATGGATAATAACATAAACAGTCTAACAAATTGACTTATTACTATGAATCTCTGCAGAAGAACAAAACTCCACTCAAGTAACTTCTGAGAGCTCTATCATGTCTCTCTTCATATAGTCCAGATTGGTACATCTCAAGTCATTCACTCCAACATGTACTATGACAGAGTCATAACGGTAATTGCTGCTGAATGACATGAGTGCATGTATGACTTGGTGGATCCTGGCACTCAACAGGCAGCTGACCATGACCTTCTCCTTGTCCAGCGTGGTGAGAGGGACATCTGTGTGAGCCACTATTGAGTTGCCAATGATTGGGAAGTTTGATTTTGAAGTGTTTTGCCTTTGGGGCTTGATTGCTGAGACACTGTTATACATGTTGTTATGTGTACTGGTGGATTCCGTTCATGTACCATTATGTGAGGTCTGTCTGTGTTTGGGAGGTCTCTGGTCTTTTGGTAAGCATTTGGTGAGTACATCAGTGTATGTGGATTTATGTGTCTTGACTTTATCTTGTGTAAGAGGAGAGGTGGGTGAGCTGACAACCTTTTTGAAGTATTGTTACATGAGAAGACTGATTCAAGTTTCATGGTACAGTGACATCTCTCACATACTGTATTTGTTTGCTTTAGGAGCAGGTGGTTGTCAGTATACATGTGGCAATTGCTTCATTGCCTCAGGATGACAATGTCAGTCAGGCTGGCTGGAGCAATGTTAGTAAACTGGCTGTCCATAGTAGCAGTTAATTCCTGGTTTGTGGGGGAGCAAAAGATCAGCTATTGCTCTGGAATTAGCAAGGGTACTTAAAACTATATAGGATTAGCAAAGAAAGTGGGGTGACGCTCGACAGTGCTTAGCTGAGCTGCCTACAGTGCAGTAGTTCACAACTGAGTTGACCAAAGAGTAGCAGGGAAGCCTGAGAGGATTTCACTGAGTGGTGTTCAGGGGAAAAATGTGATTCTAGGCATTTGCATCTATACAAGGCATTGCTAACAACCACTGCACATTGTGCAGCTATGCCAAACTCTGAGCAGCTCCACCAAACTGAGCACAAAACTGCTCAAATGAGGTGCTTAAATACAAGTGAATTTAAACAGTTCTAACACAATCTACCAATAGAAAAGTCCCACACACAGCGCCTTTATTTCATCAAATGCTCTGCTTTATACAGACTTTCATATAATTTCCAAAATATTTCTAGTATCTCTACAGGATCTCTTGTTATCTTACTTGGTATAGGCTGCCTAAGCTTGGCGACAACCCCTTCAACTTTCTCTTGCCTGAGTTGTTATGCTAAAAGTTTTTGTGCACTAGAGTTACTATCAAAAAACAGTTGCTTAACAGCAATCTTTTTAAACTCCTGCATATTATCTTGGTAATCCCTTATTTTCTGTTTAGCATTCTGCAGTTGCTTCTCTTCTTGTTCTGTGAAATCCCCCCTATTCTGCAATACTTTAACATTTGTCAGTCCCTCTAAATAATTCTTGTTACTTCTTAACCATATCTCTCTTTCTATATTTCCACCGTATTTTTAAACTCCACTTAAATTTTATCCCACTTCCTAGCAATATTTGTGAAGACATTTCTATCATCTCTAATAGCTTTTGAAAAATTTCTGCTACCCATTCCTTAAATACATCTCTTTTTAACAGATAGGTGGGACAGCTACAGTGTCTCATTTTTATTTCATTACCCTGTGTTTTTATTTTAGTTATTATTGGCATGTGTTCTGAAATGGTTATTGGGTTAGCATATCAAGACTTTCAAGTACATGCACATGTTCCTATGAAATGTAAATTCTGTCTAGCTTAACCCAGTTTTTGTATCTTGGGGAATAATATGTAAATTCACAAAGAACTCCTAGTACTGAATTCACATCTTCCATGATAAATATTTTCATAAATTTCTTTACAGTTCTACCCTCCAGTGTTATATTTCTCATCTGGGAACCCCAGACACATCTTCACTGCTGCAAATCAAATTCCAGTCCCCACCTATAAGTTATATTCCTTGCTGAAAGCTGATTCTTTCTCCCAGAATTTTCTTAATAGCTCCATTATAGCAGTTTTAGGTGGAATATAAATGCATGCCAGTGTAATCCTCCTCCCTTGCCAGTAGCCATGCATTAGTACAACACTATTATCTACCATTATTATCTTTCTTATCCTCTTCTATCACTATTGGAACTCATCTTGCAATTAATATAATTACTCCTCTTTTCCTTTGTCCCAGGTATTCTGCTGAATAACCATCCTGAAAACCTTTCTTTATCAACTTCACATGTTGAGTTCTTTCCAAATGTGTCTCCTATAGCATAACTATTTGCACTCTACATTTTTAATATAGTTCACTACTCTTTCTTTTTTGTATTTATCTGTGAGACCATTGACATTTAAAGATATTACAGAAAGCATCATTGTGCCAAAAATATTATTCTCACCTTTTATGTGTAACAACTTTTTTGTTGTGTCTAGTTCCAGCTTTTGTGTTACATGCATGCAGTGTCTGACAGTTTGATCTTTTATACAGTTGTTTCTTGTCATATCCATCTGAGCCTATGTCAAATCTTACAAAACTTTTTGTTTTATTGAAAGCTCTCCAAAAACACCCCCAATACTCCACTAAAACCTATTAACTTACTTCTAACACACAAAACTGTGTACATCTTCAAATAATGAAGTTTTGCCCTCCTAATAGGAACAAGTGTCCCACGCTGACAGCTATACTGACAGACTTGGGTTAACCTAAAAGAAAGGTTATCCAAGCTAAGACACATAGGATAGTCTGTGCATCTACTAAGTGCTGTCTGGTTTTGTCTTATCTTTATGGCTGTTCCAGCTAGGAAAACACTTGAAAGCTTTTAGAAAACATTATCTCCTAGACATTTTTCTGAATCAGATTGTCTCCATGGTTCATAGGTTCATAGGTTCATAGGTTGGTATTAGGCTATCAGCCCTAGGACCTATACAAGCCTAGCCATAATAATTCCCTGGCTATTTCTTCCCACATTATTTACTTTCCTGGACCCCTGTCTAGCAGGCTGACTGACGTGATCCCTGGGGTGAATTTCCTTTCTCCCATCCAATCGTCAAGGTTCCTCTTGAAGAGGTCCAAAGAGGCACTCTGCTTGACATGTATGGGCAATCTATTCCAGAGTCTGGGGAGTCTCTGGGTCAGGAACCTATCCCTCCAGCATGTTTTGTTTATTGTGATGACAAGGTTTAGATCCCTGGAGCATGTAGCTCTGAGGGATTGGGATTTCTTTAAGTGTAGCATGTCCAACAGCTCTGGGAGACAATAGGACCAGATACAAAGTTGCTGCTAAAAGCATACATTTATTTGCTAGAAAAAAAGATTTATAATATTCAGTGTTCTTTTCCATTTGGACGGCCGCGGTGGTGCAGCGGTTAGCATTGCCACCTCACAGCAAGAGGTTCTCTGGTTCGAGGGGTGCCTTCTGTGCAAAGTCTGCATGTCCTCCCTGTGGTTGCGTGGGTTTCCTTCATGTGCTCCGGTTTCCTCCCACATCCTAAAGACATGCTGTAGGTGGATTGGACACTCTAAATTGGCCCTAGGTGTGATTGTGTGCATGTTTGTGTGCCTTCTGTGGAAGGTTGGGTGCCCGGCTGGCAACGCAACTTCACTGCCAATCATAAGCGGACAGTTGATCCACTGTAGCGACCCCTAACAGTGAAAAAGCCGAAAGAAGAAGAAGAAGTGTTCTTTTCCATTTACTTGCTTTATTTTAAACTTGCTTCTAGATTAAGCTAAGGGCCTTGATCTGGTCATTCCCCTATGCAAGAATGAGAAAAAAATATATCAATTTTTATTTTGTCATGCTATTTTGACCAGACTTTTCTTCTTTTGGTACATTTGAGTGCCTACACTTCTTAAAACTGAACAAGGAGAAAGAGAGAATAAAGGAGAAAAAAAGCAGGAATACCTGTTTACATTAGTATCCTCATTACACTTAAAAATAACTTAGAAAACATTATGTTATAGCATGTAAAGGAAGTCATGCATTACAAAAATATTACTATTAAGAAAAAAATTGGCTTTACTTACAGTTAATTTTCTCCCTCCTCTTCCCCTCTCCTAAGTATTTTTCCGAACAGTAATAACATTAAGTATGGCATGTCATATACTGCCAGACTGAAGAAACTCCAACTCTATTCAGTTGCATACCATCTGCTCAGAGGTGACCTGTGCCTGACATACAAGGCCATGACCAACCCGGAATTAATGGACATGCTCCACCTCAAAAAATCCAAATGCACCAGAACCACTAGAGCAAGTGACTTAAACCTTAGCACGGATATAAATAAGACATGCTGGAGGGATAGATTTATCACCCAGAGACTCCCCATGCTGTGGAATAAAATCCCGGTCCATGTGAGGCAGAGCACCTCGCTGGCTCTGTTCAAGAGAAATCTTGACCGGTGGATGGGAGATCGTAGGTTTACCCCGGGAATCATCTCTGTGTCACTGCTGGACAGAGGCACAACAAACTAATGGGCACATTATTTCTAACATAAGGGGTGGCGTAAGCCACATAACTTTGGGCTAGGCTTATAAATGCCTTAGGGCAGATAGCCTAGTATAAACATATGAACCTATATGCTTTAGAGTCACCTACAAGTCACACAAGTCCAATATTTCCAGATTTTCTTATTTTTCATGTTTCAAAAATATAATTATTGCTTTGTAATCCCGGATTTGTCAATTTATAAGCTGCTGGTTTCATTCCTGTTCATCTCTATCTCAAAAATCCTGTGTCTGCTTCATTTCCAACACCCTTCTTGTGCTTTTTTCCTTCTCTCAGGAATTTTCTATTGAAACATTGGAAAAGGTTTTACTGGCACAGTCTCTCTATGGTCTTTATTACCAGAAGAAGAAGAAGCAGAAACTCCTTCTATTTCACAGCTCACATTTTGTTGGACACACTTTTGTATTTCCTGCTTAGCATGTATTGAAACAAAAACTGATTTTGTCTTTCCAGGAAAGAATATTTTGAAGATAGTGGGGTACAGTAGTTTGAATTTCATGCCTGTTTCTCAACATTCATTGAATAGTGGAATAAATGTACTCCTTTTCTGCCTAGTGTACAGTGAGTAATTATTCTCCAGAAACATTCTGCTGTCTCAAACTTTTAGTACTTTATCCTTCTGTCACAGTTATGTCAGAATTAACTCCTTCTGCTGATAGGATTGCATCTTTACTGTTAAAGGTCTAGGATGCTTTCTCATAGCCAAGTTTGGAGCATGCACAATGTGATGTGGAATATCAGTCCAGTTGCTTATTTGTGCTTTCATAAAAGTAATACAATCTGTTCCTTCCAGCCTCTCTGGTACTGCAGAAAATCTCAGGTTTTCCATACATGCTCTGTCCTCTATTTCTGGAAACATTTCTTCTTGAGCAATCTCATATTCAGCCAGCCTTTTCTTCATTTTGACCTCTGATTTTTGCAGTTGCATCTTCTCATCTGAATATCAGTTTAAAGATTTTTCAATTTTTTCCAGCCTACTGTTATTTGAGTTGATATACTCCATCAGTGTTTTGTTTATTTTAATCAGGTTTGTGTGCAATTGTCTTATATTTTCCTCTAGGCTACTAGACATCATGTCTGGAGCTTGTACTGCTTCTTGCTGAACAGCTGCAGTACTCTTTCCAGTCAGTGTTTTTTCCTCACCTTTTGTAGCCTATTTTCTTTCAGGTCCTCTGTATTTCTTTTTTCCTGGCATCCAGGCAGTTCACTTATTAGCCAGTTACTGAAATATACCCAGAAATATAAATCCAGTGGCTTTCTCTTCTGAATTGCTGTTTTCATACTGGAAGAGCTAAAATTAAGCTGTTACTCAATGTGCAGCCACCTTGGAAGCCCAAACAAAGTTCATCCTTGTCCATATTCAAGTGCAACTTAGATCAATGGATGTGAAACAGAAAGTTTACTCCAGAATTGCCCCCTGTACTACTAATGGACAGAGACAGCTCCTAAATGCTTCATCTCATGTATCGCTCCCTTTAAATTATCTATGGTATGATCCCAGTTAATCTCATTAGGGGTGATATATAATTATTGACCAAGGGATGAGTAAGTCCACTCTATAACCAAATGGGATAGGTTATTTTAAGAACAAAAAGTGTAATTGGCTAGTCTTAAAATGACCCATAAGGGCAACTAGCCTGCTACTTACCTATGAGACTATGAATATTCTCCTTTGAATTTTATGCCTGGGATAATAATTTATCCTATTTCATGGCTTAGTCACTAAATGGTTTGCTGCTGTTTCATAATCACTACAGTGTAACTGATTAATAGTGGGTGCATCTTATACATCTGCAAGCATTCCATTATCCATGAATGTGGGATGCTGTTGAATGCTTTTTTGTAATCATGCCATACCTTGAGTCCTCTCCCCTATACATCTCTCTATTATCATTTTGTTTAACAATAGATGATCCTTTGTTCCCTATGTCTTTCTTTTATTATTTTTTTTGTTCTATTGCCATGTTTGAACTATTTTTGTATATGGCTATAAACTCTATGTCAATTCCAGTATATAATTTATGTATTGTCAGAAGGCAGGGTATTGGTTTATAGCTCACTGGATGACTTGCAGGTTCACTGTTAAGGAAGAATATCATTATTCCTGCTATTAACCAGGTTGGTGTCTGTTTGGGATGTTCATATAGGTAATTCTTACTCATGGCTACAATTTTTGCATAGAGCATACCTTTATCCAGAAGTTAAGTACTACATCTGGTCCTGGGGGTTTCTGTTTAGGAGCTTTTCTTAATTTTACCAAAGTTTCTCTTGCTGTTACTTCATCCCATTTCACATCCTCTGTGATGCCCCAGCACTGGCCCAGTAATCAAGGTGCCTCAATCCTCACCATTGGCAACAGTGGGGGATGTACACACTGGGAGGATGACAAGTACACACACAGTAAAGTGCAATATCCCATAAGAGCACACAGATACCTCAATCAGTCTGGGGCTGGTTTGTCCCTCTTTCTCCAGAAACCCAATAAGACTCCCCATTGACACAGCCATAGGGTTGCGTTCTCAGCTGAGTGGCCAAACCAAGACCTCCAGCACCCTTTCTGTCCAAACAGTGCTATGTGTCCCTGCCCAAGTAACTGACACACACACACACACACACACACACACACACACACACACACACACACACACACACACACACACACACACACACAAAACACACTTTGAGGTTTGAGTTACACACACACACACACACACACACACACACACACACACACACACACACACACACACACACACACACATGCACAGGGTTACTAACTATGCCCCCCTCTGCCCAGACTATAAGGTAGTTTTCACTGCCACCAGCCAGTACTTATCAGCTACTTTAAGACCCTTAGCAATGGCTGTCCAATCCTACTGTGCAATGTTACTATCAATACAAATGGTAGTTTGACCAAGAGCAAGGCTATTAGTAGTGGTCTGTACAGTGACACCAAATAGATATGCAAGTACTATTAAGAGCTTAAATATCTCTAGACAGACCAGCCACAACTGAAAGGTTTAAATATATTTAACAGATAATAAAAGAACAAGACAATACTAAATATGAATGTACAGTGATATCAGAGTTCAAAATCACAGGAAATATGTAAAACAACATTGCAAGACAGTCTCAAATAAATACAGAAAACATCTAAGCAATACTTCACTATATTCCTAACGGAATCTAAGAGAAATGACTGCAGCCTAGTTAACTTACTTACAGCAAGGCAAGTATAGATGTGGTGAGTGGATGTTTCCAGCTGATGTTGTTAGGTCAAAGGCAAAATACAAAATGCCCAGTCTCTCTCTCAGCGACTTCTTAAATTAATATAAAATATTACTGCTAGGGTAGCTGGCACATGACATCACTTTGTATCATCTGACCTTAGTTCCCAAGCTAAACCCCCATTGTTACAAACTACCAGCATTTAGCATCTCCCTGTGAAAATGCATAAACAAGGACCCTTCTTAAATCTTTGCAGCTGCTGGAAGACATAAAACAATAAAACACTTGCAACACAATGCAGATGGCTCCCAAGTTTTAGACATCCTGTCTCCTTGCTGCATTGAAACTAATGTTTATGGCGCAGTTATAAAACAATTTAATTTCAACTATTTTCTTGAAGTTTTGCAAGTTGACCCTCTATGTTCCAGTTTCTACTGTTAAAACGTATACATTTACACAGGTATAATAGTTTATATACATTTCTGTTCTTTTCCATTAGGGTACACTGTGGATACATCTTTAAGCTCAGTACTGTACAAACCCTTTTTACACACACTTCTGTACCAGCAGTTTGATCTACATATAACATACAGTTCTAATACATTTGTAACACAAGCATATGAATCATGTTGATATTCACAAATGATGCATAACCATTTACAAAATTCCAGACAGATGTGCTGGCAGTATGTCCCTCTGTCACATTCTATATAAATCATATTAATATTCACAAATGACATAGAATTATTTATAAAATTCCAGATAGCTAGGCTGGCAATATTTCCTTTTGTGACATTTCTTGCCCCTCCCCCCATAAAACTCAAGCTAGTTTTTCAAGTGACCCTTGAGAAATGTTGTTAAGAGGGTGAGCCTACTTGGGAATACACTACCCCATACCTTGTCTTGAGAACCCCTATGCATTGGCATTACTAATCCCACTGCGGTGCTGCACTGTCATATCATATCATATGCCTGCAACCCTAGGCTCTACCTTAGTAACTTGGGATTTTGCTGGCTGGCTCAATGTAGCCATGTTAAGGGATTGTGGTCTGTAACTATGGTGAATTTCCTTACATACAGATAAGGCTGAAGTTAGTGCCCACACTATGGCTAGACGTTCCTTTTCTACAGCTGCGTAGCATTCCTCCCTGGGTTGGAGCCTACGGCTGAGATATACCACTGGGTGCTCTTCTCCCCACCTACATGACAAATTTTATGCTGTAATCTGGGTTGGCTAACACAGGGGGCCCTTTCAAAGCTCTTTAAAGATTCTGGAATGCCTGTTTACATGCTGGGGTCCATACTACCTTATCTGGTCTGTTTTTCCTTGTCAGGTCTGTGAGGCATGCAACTATTGTACTAAGATTGGGGACAAACTTTCTGTAGTACCCTGCTGTCCCTAAGAATGCCCTCACCTGCTTTTTGGTAACAGGGACACGCCATGCCTGAATGGCTTCCACTTTGGCAGGTTCTGGCCTGATTTTACCACTCCTCACTCTATGTCCCAGGTAGGAGACCTCTGCCATACCCACTTGACACTTACTGGGCTTAATGGTCAACCCTGCCCTCTGTAGTCTGCCCAGCACCTCCCCAACATGCTGAAGGTGGTCTTGCCAGGAATAGCTGTAAATGGCAATATCATCCAGGTAAGCAAGGGCAAAATCTCCTGCTAGGATATGATCTACCAGCCTCTAGAAATTGGCTGGGGCATTTTTCATTCCAAAGGGCATCTTTGTGAACTCATACAAGCCAAAAGGAGTCACAAAGGTTGACCTCTCTCTAGCATTGGGAGTCAAGGGCACCTGCCAGTAACCCTTGATAAGATCACAGTGGTAAGATACTTAGTCCCACCCAGCTGCTCTAGGGTTCATCTGTTGTAGGCATGGGGTAAGCATCTGACTCTGTGTGACTGTTTAATTTCCTGTAGTCCACACAGAACCTGGTACTGCCATCCTTCTTTGGTACCATCACCACTGGAGAGCCCCAGAGACTGCTAGACTCCTGAATTATCCCTAGTTCCAACATTTCCTGTATCTCCTCTCTCAGAGTCTGTTTGATTCTCTCAGGCGCCCTATAAGGGGCCTGCATTATAGGTCTTTGGGATCCTGTATCCACCTGGTGCTGCACCAGATCGGTGCACCCTGGTTTCCCAGTGAACCTGTCCCTAAACTCCTGTAACACTGCTCGGATTTCTTGAACCTGGGTAGGAAATAGCTCCTGGGACATTGCTACCCCTTCCATTGAGGTGTCAGTCCGAGCCTCATTGAGGAGATTAGCCACCAGATCCCTCTCAGACTCCTCCTGCCATCCATTGCAAATACTTAGCACAAGGGCCTCTCTATCATGGTATGGTTTCATCATGTTAACATGGAACAGTTTGTGCCCCTGCCTCCTGCCTAGCAGTTCTACCTTGTAGTTAATATCACTGACCTTCCATACCACCTTGAAGGTCCCTCCCTAGCTGCCTGCAGCTTGTTGTGTCTGATAGGAATGAGAACCATTACCTGCTGCCCCACAGCATACTCTCTAGCTCGAGCATTCCTGTCATACCAGGCCTTTTTCTGCTGTTGGGATTCTTCCAGGTTCTCCTGGGGCAAGCCCATGGGTTCCCTGAGCCTTGTCCTGATGTTTAAGACATATGCCACAACAGACTCCTTGTGGGATTCACACTCACCCTCCCACTCATCTCAAATCAAATCTAGAGGTCCCCTCATCCTATGCCCATACAGCAACTGAAAGGATGAAAAACCTGTAGATTCATGGGGCACCTCCCAGTAAGCCAACAGATGGGACAAATACTTGTCCCTCTCCCCCTCCTTCTTAAACTAGTCTGCAAATGCCTGTAGCATGTACTTTAGTGTACAGTTTAACATCTCAACCAGACCATTAGTCCGGGGATGGTAGGGGGTAGTCTTTAGGTGCTTCACCTCACAGTGCTTCCACAGACAAGCCAGCAGGTCTGATATAAAATTGGCACCTCTGTCTGTCAGTATTTCTTTTGGGTAACCTACCCTGCTGAAAATCTCTATCAAAGCATTTGCCACCTTTTCTGCCTCAGAGGAGGACGGAGCCACGCATCATGGTATCTGGTAGCATAATCTAGTACCAGTAGGATATATGTTTTCTCTGTGGAACTTGGGGTACTCAGAGGCCCCATAATATCCATAGATATCCTCTGAAATGGCTCCCCAATCACAGGCAAAGGCATCAAAGGAGCTTTGACCTTGTCTCCTGCCTTGCCTACCTTTTGGCACTGCGAATAAGTACTGAGGTACCCTGTTACATCCCTGGAAATCCCAGGCCAATAAAAGTTCTGCATAATACAACTCTTGGTACACTTTATGCCCATATGACCTGCAAGGGGAATATCATGGGCTATGGCTAGAAGTGCCAGACGGCAGGCTCTGGACACTACCAACTGCTGTATTCTCTCACCCTGTAGCCCTTCCTCAGGGGTTCACTCTCTATACAGTAACCCTTTGTCCCAGTATACAGATTCCCCTTTTCCTTGAGAATCAGGTGCCTCACTAGCTACCTCCCTCAGGCCTTGTAATGTAGGGTCTTAGAGCTGGGCCTGTCTCACAGGTGCCTCACTAGCTACCTCCCACAGGCATTGTAATGTAGGATCTGAGAAGTGAGCCTATCTCAACTCTCTCTTTGTAACCCTTCCCAGCTCCCCTTCCACAGGAAGTCTGGTATTCTCTGACAGTGATGCCTCACTGTCAGCCTGGGTACTACTATTACTCACCCCTGCCCCTGCAGTTACTCTGTCCAGGGGAACATCAGTACCCACAAGCAGCTGTGGCCCACCTTCAATCTCACTGCTACAGGGTAGCTCCCTCCCTGAAGTAATCATCTCACCAGTCCTGGCTGCATGTGGAGTCTGTCTGGGTCTCCCCCAGGGTACCAGTCCCACATGCTTGTCCAAGTCTGACTGTGTGTAGCTGCATGCACATGAGGTACTGCATTATCAAAATCATTCCCTATCAGGACATCTGCAGGGATAGCCTCAAACACACCTACTTGTTTGCTTCCTTCTCCACCCTCCCAGTCAAGGTGAACCCTAACCAAAGGTATTTAGAATGGGGTCCCTCTTAAAGCTCTGACTGGAGTAGACTGCCCAAGCAAGTAATGCTACTCTTTAACCATTGCAGGCTTCACAATGGTTAGGACAGAGGCTATGTCTCTCTTAGCAGTGGCATCCTTCCCATTTACTAAGATAGGATATAACCTCTTATGGTATTTTGGTACCCTTGTCTCCAGACAACTCAGTGCTGGCATTCTGTCATTCCCACTTACTGGCTCTCCCACCTTTTCTTTCCCACCTTGCCACTGTGGACATCTATATGCTACATGGCCCCACTGATTGCATTTAAAACATTTAACCCTTGGTCCTGGACATGTACCTGGACTAGTGGCTTCCCCTGCTACTGATGGACTCTGTTGCAGTGGTTTATGCTGCCCACAATGGATTCCCTTAGACCCATGACCAGCACTGTGTATCCCTTTCCTGTGCAGTGATGCTCTGCTTGCTAGGTATAGGTCTCCCTCTTTCCCCAACTCATCTGCTGTGTTACATTTTCTATCAGCTAACCAGTCTCTCATGCCCTCAGGCAAAGTGCTAAGGGCTTGTTTCCTCACCAAAAGGTCTGCCAGCCTTTCAAAAGTGGTGACCTGACACCCACCTGAGAAAATAAGTGCTTAGTTCAGCAATATATTCACACACACTTTCATCTGTCTTGCATCTATGCTCACGAGACGTGTTCCTATAAGCTTCAGGTGTTAACTTAAAACACTCTAAAAGACAATTTTTAACAGTATTATAATTTAAGCAATCAGTATCAGACAATTTACAAATAGCAGTTACAGCTTTACCATGGAGTAAGGGGGTTAGGAACCATACCCAGAGCCCTTGGTCAATGTTATACTGTTTACATACCCTTTCAAATATATGAATAAAACTGTCAAAAATTATCACCCTCTGTAAATTGTGGAAGAATTTTACTGACCTTTGTGGCATCTGGGGTTCAGTTACTCCTTTCCCCATTACCTCCATGACCCTGATGAAGAGACATCATCTCCTTCTCATGTTGCCTCTGCCTCTCATTCTCCTCAGCTTCCAGATGTCTCAGTGTCTCTGCTGCTTCTATTTCCAAATCGTTGGTCTCCAGTTCAAGTCTCTTTAACTCCAGACAGATTTTAAGTCCTCTGTGGAAAGGTTGAACTGTCCATTTTCAGAGAGTTGTACATCTCCAAGGCCAGTCTGATTGTCTTCCTGGTTGCTGCTCTGTGATGCAGCTGTGCCCAAGTCTGCAATCATTTCTGCTTTAGTCAGGTTGGCATGCATCACTCCTTTAGCCTGGCACATCTCAGGCAACTGGCTCCTTGTCAGGTTGCCATACTCCTTTGCTGAGCTCTCCCTGACTAACTAAGCTAAGAAAAAAATAAAACGATTGTGATATGAAACTCTGAATATTCACTGTGTGGCTGATTGAGAGTACAAACACCTTCAGTGACCAGGGTGTACAGGCTACAGGAATTCAATATCCACACCACTGAATCCTAATATGTGAATATCCCACCACTACAAGTCAATTAATATGTGATGTGGATATCCTGCCACTACCAATTAATCTGTGATGAAAAGCACTGGCCCAGTAATCAAGGAACCTTAATCCTCACCACTGGCAACAGTGGGGGACGTACAAATTGGGAGGATGACAAGTACATACACAGTAAAGTGCAATTTCCCTTAAGAGCACACAGAGACCACAGTTAGTCTGGGACTGGTTTGTCTCTCTTTCCCCAGATCCTCAATAAGACTTCCCACTGGCACAGCTATAGGGTTGATTTCTCAGGTGAGTGGCCAAACCAAGACCTCCAGCACCCTGTCTGTCCAACCAGTGCTTTGTGTCCCTGCCCAAGTAGCTGACACACACACACACTTTGAGGTTTGATTTACACACACACACACACACACACACACACACACACACACACACACACACACACACACACACACCTGGGAAAGGCTTGCACAAGGTTACTAGCTATGCTCCCTCTGCCCAGACTATAAGGTAGTTTTCACTGCCACCAGCCACTACTTATCAGCATACCTCTCAACTGTACAGATTTTTGCAGAACGTCCAGATTTTTGTCTAATATTTTTTGTCCATCTTTCCTGATATTGTAGATTTCTGGAAAATTAGTGGCAAATCATTAAATACTGAAGTTAGAAAATAATGACAGACATTTGAGTTTCAGACTTCGTACCCTTCAGAAAATGTATGCTAATGCAAAACTTGTTACTCTATCAGTTTTCTAAGTTTGTAAGAGCAATATTTAAAAATTGTCCCTATTTTTGGGCCTTTGTCCCATTTTCATTTATGGCTTTGTCCAGATTTCTTGCTCTAAGATGTTGAGAGGGATGCTTATCAGCTACTTTAAGGCCCTTAGCGAAGGGTGTCCAATCTTACTGTGTAATGTCACTATCAATACAAATAGTAGTTTGACCAAGAGCAAGGCTATTAGGAGTGGTCTGTACAGTGTCACCAAATAGATATGCAAGCAATCTAAGAGCCTAACTGTCTCTAGACAGACCAGCCACAATTGAAAGTTTAAATATATTTAATAATAGATACTAAAAGAACAAGACAATACTAAATATATATGTACAGTGATATCAGAATTCAAAATCACAGGAAATATTTAAAACAACATTGCAGGACAGTCTCAAATAAATACAGAAAACATCTAAGCTATATTTCACTATATTCCTGACTGAATCTAAGATAAATTACTGTAGCCTTGTTAACTTGCTTACAGCAAGGCAAATGCAGATGTGGTGAGTGAATGTTTCCAGCTGATGTTGTTACATCAAAGGCAAAATACAAAATGCCCAGTCTCTCGCTTAGAGACTTCTTAAATTAATATCAGATATTACTGCTGGGGTAGCTGACATCATGACATCACATTGTGTCATTTGACCTTAGTTCCCAAGCTAAATCCTCATTGTTAGAAACTACCAGCATTTAGCATCTCTGTATGAAAACACATAAATAAGGATCCTTCTTAAATCTTTGCAACTGCTGGAAGACATAAAACAATAAAACACAACAAAATGTAGAAGGCGCCCTAGTTTTAGATAGCTTGTCTCTTTAATGCATTGAAAATAACTTTTATAGCACATCTGAGCTCATCTCAACCCTGTGGTAGGAATATTCCATGTCCTGAAGAATCTACACTTCCTTTTTTCCTCAGTTCTGGTAGCACTTGTGCACCCAATCTTCTTTCTTTTTATTTTTTGACATACTTTTCTCCATTACATATAAAATACCATCTATACATCAACGTTTTTGGTGATATTTTATACAAACAGGGTCCACCATGTGAAGGTACTCAGCAAGACTTGAGAATGGATTATGTTCCAGCAACACTATTTATTTATTTAACATTTGTTTACCAGGAAAGCCCAACTGGGACAGAGCCCATTTTCAGTGGAGGGCTGGGGAGAAAGGCTCCAGATGCATGTCTTTGGAATGTGGTAGGAAACTGGAGCACCAGGAGGAAACCCATGCGAACACAGGGAATGCAGGGAGAACATGCAGACTCCACACAGAAGCCATCTCAGCTGAGAATCGATGCGGAGAACCTCTTGCTGTGAGGCGACAATGCTAACTGCTGCACCACTGCGCCACCCTACTACTCTCCTTTTCTTGTTGATTTCATCTCCCCATTCGCACCCTTATTATTTCTACCAGTTAAGAACATCCATTTATTCTCCTCTAGGAAATTACTCTCAGGGCCAGTGAGTTTCCCCACCAACAGCAATTGCTGGAGGATTTTTGGCAATTAGATGAGAGTCTACAGAAGACACATTAATAATCTTAGGTTGTCAAAAATTTTCAATGCATGTTTTAAA
Source organism: Protopterus annectens (assembly GCF_019279795.1). NCBI lineage: Eukaryota > Metazoa > Chordata > Ceratodontiformes > Protopteridae > Protopterus > Protopterus annectens. The sequence continues at coordinate 189,396,363 of NC_056738.1, forward strand.
CCTTTAGAACAGCATGATTCTATATCTTTTTACTGGGGATGTATCAGACCAGCTGTAAGGCATCAGGGCTTTTATTTTAAAACAATGTAATACACATTTACTTTACGTATGCTAAAGATAATACGTAGAAAAAACTAATTTAGAATTCATGGCTGACAACTAATATATTGATTCTGCTAGACTGTGTGACTATAAGTTCCCTTTCCAATTCAGGTTAGGTTGCAGCAGTTGGGGCAAGTGGAACACTTTCAGATGAAGATATATTGTTCAGCAGGGGACTTTTAGGAATATTGTCAAGAAATGTAGGTACTACTCCCTGTACCAACTCAAGCGATGGCACTGTCTATAGGTGATACTGGTTGCATTGCAGCATCTCCTCCTGTTTACTTTCAGTAAGCTAAGGTCTCAGTATGTCTCAACTGTTCACATTTTAATAGAATGCCCAGATTTTTTTATTCATATTGTTGATCTGTTCTTCAAAATTTGTGGGTTTCTGGCAAATCATTGAAGATTCACGCCACTTAATAATGATAAACATTTGAATTTCAGACATTATATCATTCAAAAATTGTATATTAACACAAAATCTTTTATTCTAACAACTTATTAAGTTTATGAGATTAATATTTAAAATACGTCCCTGTTTGTTGGCCTTTGCCCCTGCATTCATATTGGCTTTGTCCAGATTTCTTGTGCTAAGAGGTTGAGAGGCATGGATAGCAGTTTCATCCATGATTGCAGCAAATCAGGTCTTCTCATGACTCAGCTAAGTAAGGGCAGTGTCCTTAGGATGCAGCCTTGGCAGGTAACATAAGCTATAGTGCCTATTGTAGTAATAGGGTCGAGGCTAATTTCTGCAATCAGATGCAGAATCTTTTCCAGACCCGAAAGGGTTGTGCTGATTTTAATTACTGTGTGGAACACAGCCAGGCTAGTCCCTATAGTACAGCATGAATTTGTCTTGTAACATGAGGCAAACAGAGAATCATTTTGTTTAATTTCTCTTTTCATTTCATTGCACACTCCATTTATACATTACCTTGAGGATTGTAGGGGTGCCTGCTGGTTCCTGAAAACTGTGCTTTGGTAAAGTGAGATCTGCCATTACTCATGAACTTGTCTGGAATCCCAAACCTGGCAGAAGCTGTTTTTAATCTGAGGGCAGCCTCAGTGCTGCTGGTGGAATGCAAATTAAGTGCTTTGAAAACAACTCAGTATGATTAGGCATACTCCTGTCCAGATTTTTGCCTCATATTTTTAATTTGTTCCTCATAAAATTTGTAGTTTTCTGGCAAATCACTGATGATTGATGTCATTAAATAATGGCAAGTATTTGACTTTCAGACTTCATTTCCTTCAGAAAATTCATGCTAACGCAAAACCTGTTGTTCTAATAACTTTCTAAGTTTAGAGGAGCTATATTTAAAATCTGTCCCTGTTTTAGGGGTTTTGTCCCACCATTAGTTTTGACTTTGTCCAGATTTCTTGCACTAAGGGGTTGAGAGGTGTGTTAGGTAATTATGTCCATTATGTTCACACATTTACATGGTGGTTTTCTTGCAAGACTGGTCAGGCATTGGAGTAGAAATAAAGGATTCCTTTACCTGAGCCCTTCTCAGTTCACAAAATGATTGTCATAATTTAATGTTATCTTTTATATCCAAAAAGATCATTGAATACTACAGAGATGGTCTGTAACTTCCTTTCACTTGGTTAAGACTTGAAGCCCCTCATGTATTCCCTCAAAAATGTGTTTTATAAAGATTGGTGATATCACATTTGTGTCCCTTGTTGGGATCAAACCATCATGAGTTGACAGCTCACATTTCAGGTGGAAAACTCTTTAATTATATATGGTGTTCTTCTCATTCTGCTTACATATTCTGTCTATCCGGCTCTGGTGAGCTTAATCAGAATTTGTAATTTATTGTTAGCTGATGTGGCTGCTTTAATACAGTCCATACTCTTTTGAGTTGTTACTATATCTTCCAGAATATTTCCTGTGTAACAATCTTCATCCATGAGCAACCAACTCTTTTATAGTATCCCTCAAGGGATTCTGGAACAATACATCTGTCCCAACAAAGGGTCTTCCTGCTGAAAATTCTGCTATTTATATACATCTCATAAGCTACATTAGAATTATTTGTCAATGCAGTTGTCACTTGACCTAGTCCTGTCTGCTGATTTGAAGAACCAAAAGTGTATTGCTTATTACCAGCACAAAACTCTCCATCCCAAAGAGGAACTTTCAGTTTTTCACATACCCAAGTACTTATTTTCAATCACTATATATTGGGTTTCTGTCTCTTTGAACTGCCTGTAGCAGTATGCCACAAGCTTTAACTCTACTCCATGGAGGTGTATAAGAAAACCTCCAGTCTGTGGGTGATAATACCTGTTGAAAAAGTAGGATCTGACTCACAGCATAGTGGGTGAGAACCATTGCCATCATCAGTTCAGGAATGGTCCCAGCCCAGGCACTGTGGTTCTTTAGGGTTCATGCAATGTCTGTCTTAGTGTGGAAAGGTATGGGATGTATTTATCCAAGTAGTTTTCAGTTGTTGAAGGTTCTCAAGTGCAGAAAGCTGCCTGATCACTTCTATCTTATCTGGTTCCAGCCTGATTCCAGATTAGTCATTCAAGTGGCTAAAGCAGTGGAGTTGCTTCTATTAACTCATTGACTGCAATGGAGCTCAGGAAGTTTGCACTGTAACTTCCAATGGGAGGGGCCTGCGCCTTTTGACAGAATCAAATTGTGTCCTCACATTTCAAACCAGTATTCATATTTCTGGAACCATAGGGGCTATGAAAGAAGTATAAATGGCAAACCCTTCAGCACAAACTATTTTTATAGTGGTAGTATTCTTTAGAATCTAGGTCTTAAAATGAATTTTATAATTCACAGTAAGCATAGTAACTATTATGTTTGTAATATTTTGTAAACAACTTGCAATATGTCAGCAACTACTGAAGTTACACACATACTGTCAGCAGCATTTTATTCATCTAGCTGAGAGCTTTCATATGAGCTAAGGAGTTCTGCCTGTATTACTTGGTTGTTGAGATATTTAGAAAAATGTGAAAATTATATTTATATAAATTAATATAATGAAAACAACAGTTAATATCTCTTTACCTGCACTAGACAGAGGTCAAATATTAATACAATTGTGTTTGCCATTGTGTAAGCTTTAAGATTAAATCTTTTAAAACCTTGTACATAGCATGCTTTTAGAATTACTGATACAGATATGAACAAGCAATATTCAACATCTAGAGGTGTCAGTAGGAGTTAACTGGAGATGCACCTGGAGGAGTCACTTGGATGTAATGAGTTTAGATGCAGGAACTTTAGTCTCACAGACTTTGTATTTTTGCATATTGTTTCTGAGGAATATATTGTGCTCTTCCATGCTACTCCCATGTATTAAGTAGGTCACCCATGAACACAGCAACTCCCTACAGACCCAGTGTCTCTATCATTTTCATCTGGAAGATACTAGGAGCAGTTCAAAATGACAGCTTATTGTCTAGCAAACTGAGATAATGTACATTATGAGCTTACTGCTGTCAGAGTAAGGGCATATCAGCCAAAATCCACAGTGACCAATAATTGCAGAAAATGTGATAGCTCCATTTAGCTTGCTATAATCTCCTCCAGGTAGGTTAAAATGACTCATTCCCTTATAATCACTTCGTTCAGCCTCTTCATATCAACACATAGCTTCACACCTCTCCATTGGTATTTAGAATCAGCACTTCAGGTATACATTTTTTGGCTATCACCAATTAACCAACATCATTATCCTCAATGCTGTATAACTGTTCTTTGTTTTTGTGCATCAAGATAGGGCAAGCCTGAGTGCTATGCTACTTGCATATGGCTGTGCATTTGATTTTAACTGGGTTTTTGTTGGTTCCATTTTGAGGGTGCCATAATACCTATATATTTGATGTTTCCTCAGATGTTTTCACAGCATCTATTTCCCATGCTATGCACCAGATGAGAACCTAGTTTGTATATGGGATGTGAAACCTCAAGAATGTTGTTTCTGTTTTATATTCCATATAGACTTGGAATTATCCCATACAGTTTGGATGACTTCCAGTACTATACTACCGGGCAACAGTGTTCCATTAAAAAATAAGTGTCTTTTTTGTTCATTATACAAGTGTTAGCTCCTGTGTCAGTTTCAAATTTCAGTATGGCAGCTCCTATCAGAAGCTGCTTTTGCATAGTCCTCTGCTTTATTTACTTACTTACTGAACCCAAAAAAAATTTAACTTATGATATATTTTCTGTAACTTCTCTCACTGGTTTACTGAGACACACACGCATGCCTAATGTCCTGCTTTGTGATGCCATATATAGACTTAAACATGGGGCACCTCTTTTCCTTTTTTGTGTTATATTTCCTCACATCTTTTGCATTTCCACCTATATCTTCTTTTGCTGTCTTTGGGTGCACTCACAAAACCTTCTGCATAGTGCCTATAGCATCCCCCGGAGGGTATCCTGCTCTTCCAACAGTCAAACTGTATGGTTGTTGTCAGTCTATGGTTTGCCATTAACTGCAGTTTTTCATAGAGTTTTTTTTTTAAAGCATGAATTCATATTCATTACTAGTAAAGAAAAAAAAATTTAATAACAGTTTCCATTATTATTCACAGGCAGTATACATATATTTCTCTTTTTAACAATCTTCATTCTCTACAACATTACATAAATTGTTCAGTTCCAACATTCTGTTAAACCTTAGTCCTCCTCATGAACATTATTCTGCATGTGTTATTCCCACAAATACCATTTTTTCTATGAAGTTTGCACCATCCCTTTTGTAAAGATCTCACCTCTAAGTCCTTTATCATAGATGTAGTATTTAATACATCCATTTCAGCTGGTTTAGCTTTTGATTTCCACTTTCTAGTAATTGTGTTTTGCCTACCAATAGCACTGAACGTAGTAAGGCCTCACTGCACCTAGACAGTTCAGATCCTGTATCTCAGGTGGGAAGAAGAAGTTCCTTATTTATTAATATTTGTTCCTCAACATTTTTATCAAGGTACTCCGTAGGGAAATGTTATAATCTACCAGCTCATTACACCCCCCCCCCCAACAAAAACACATAGTTTCTTTTCTCTTCCCAATCCCTTCTCTAATATTTACTGTCTACCTGAGGAAAAATCATCTGAAGTTTACTTGGGAGTATAAAAATACATATGCAAATACCTCCATGAAAAATCCTAAGCCTTATGGACTTGTTACATACTTAGGAGCCCTACAGATTTTTTCCATGAATCCAGTGCAAAATGTCTTTCCATTCCCTTTATGAATCATTTTTAACCTCCTCTGATTGACTTTATAGTATTCATGCAATATTTTATATGCCCTACTAACTTTCTCTTTTTAACAATATCTTTTGTTTTAGACTCAACTAAAAACTCTACCAAAGCTGGTCTTTCCTTCCTATCCCTTTCTCTTTGCCTATAGTCTGTTATCTATCCCTGACAGGGAAGGCAATCTCTAACCTGTGGTCCAAAGTCATGCTTAGCGTCATCCTACTCTGAAAACATTCTCTCCTGAGTTATGTGCTCCTAATACTAAGGTTCATTTGCTAATCCTCTCCAGTAAATTCCAGACCTTCTTGCCTATTTTCTATACTCCTACTTGCAAATAACCCTATTAGTAAAATGTCCATCTGTATTCCCACACTGGTTTGGCCCTATGAATACTTCTTGCTGCTTTATGAATATAATATTCTGAATGGTTGTTACTAGTCTCCTTAAGAACTTGTATCCAAAGTCTTAATCTCTCTTTATCTCTCCCCCATTTCATAATCGTCCTTTTGCATGTTGATTTATATCCTCCTGCTTGATTTATGTATATGAGCCTTAACTGCATAGCTTTAAAGTACCCCCTTTAAATTTGGTAACTCCAAGCCAACTTGTTCTATAGGGAGAGTCACCATATCCCATTTAGCTCTTGCCCTTCCCCAAATCAGTTTATTCAATTCTTTTTAAATTGGCTACAACAAGTTCTACTCTGGTTGATAGAAGTATTCCTGACCTATATATAAAACTAAAGGGACTAAAGACATTTTAATTTCTTGTATCTCAGTATTCTTATCCAGTATCAACAGCTTCCAGTTTATTCATTGTTGTATTATCTTCTGTTTAGTCTCTTCCCATATAGCCTTAGCTAGCATAACAGAATCATGTTTAAACCATACACCTCAGTATTTCATCCTTTCTTTCCCAAAAGGTATGGGTCATGCTTAGATGAATAGTTTGCTACTATAGCTTTTATTTTATTTTGTCTTCAGTGATTTTATCTCCCAAAAAAGACATGAAACTGTCTCAAATGTTCTACAACAATCATTTTCTGGATTTGTCTAGTACAACATAATATCATTTGCAAATGAGGCTAACTTTCCTTTATTACACCTTGAATTCATAAATGCTTGACTTTTCTTTATAAATACTCCAAATATAAAGCAAATAACAGAGAAGAAGAGAACATCCCTGCCTGGTTTCTCTGTGCAAACACAGCTTGTCAGAGTAGAGTCCTTCCATCTAAATTCTTGCCTCAGATCCTTTATATCTGCTCCTTATTAACCCTTTTATTCTATCAGGGAACACAGATGCTACCACTGCCCTACTCATAAAATCCCTCTAGACCCTATCAAATGACTTACCAACAATAGAGCTGTTTCTTACATGCTGATTCCCTTGTGAAATTTTTTTTCTATTAATGTTATTAGATGTTTGTTTTTCATCCACGAAACCAAATGTGTTGATGGCTATTAATGTTGGTGACATCTTTGTTATCTTCTTAGCTAATATAAATATAAACACTTTATAATCATGGTAAAAATTGAAGTCAGTCTACATGGCTGGATTAGAAAGGGCTTTACCCTCTTTAGGTTATACTGCCATCCCTGTTTTGTTCCAAGATGCCCAGTACCCCCCATAATATATTGTTGAACAAAGTCTTTGTGATCTTAAGTTCATAGATTCAGAGGAGGTTACTAGACTAGTAGCTTTAGAACCCTTGCAAGCATAGCCATGGTAATAATGAGTTGCCTCAACTGTCTTTGGTTAGATGGGTGTAATTCACAGATCGCATCTATCATAAACATCGACTACCCCTGTCCATGAGGGACATGAGTGGCAACCCAGGGTGAATTTCTGGTCTCCCATCCATTTGTTCAAGTTGCGCTTGAATAGGGTCATTGAGAAGCTCTGCTTCATGTGAATTGGAAGTTTATTTCAGAGTAGCAGCAGTCTCTGGCAGATATATCTGTCTCTCCAGCATGTTCTGTTAATGTCACAGGCTAGGTTAAGACCCCTACAGTGAGTGACTCTTATGCCATTTGACTTGTGGATGTGTATCATATCCATCAGGGCAAGGTCAGAGACTGCACTGTAGATCAGGCACAAGTTGCCTCTCAGCAGCCTATACGATACATAGTACAGTGACAGGACTTTCAGTCTATCCACATAAGTCATGGTTTGGAGGCCCTGTATTTTCTTGGTGAGAAACCTCTGTGGTCTTTCCAGCTGATGCAGGTGTCTGGTAAACTACATGCAGAAAGGAGCATTGTGCTGTATTAATGGTCTGATGAAGGTTGTATACAGTGGAGTTATAACATCCTTAGACCTGGATGCGATACCCTTACTTATGAGATGTGCAACGTAGAAGGCTTTCCTTACTACTGTGAAAACTTGGGGGGGGGGTCGAAATTCAAATTGCCATCTACCTCTATTCCCATATCTTGCACTACTGGGTTTGAACTTATGGGGGGTACTGTCAGTATTGTAATTAACATTCCACTTTGCCAAAGGGGATAATAATGCACTTTTTTGCATTTAGTTTTAGACCTTGGCTTTGGTACCAGTCATTTGTCTGGGTTAACCCCTCCTGTAATATGTCAACATCGTTGGGGGACTCAGTAATTGTACCCAATTTGCAATCATCAGTGAACCTGGTAAGCCAAAGACCATCTACTTTAGCCTGGACATCTGAGAAATCGATTTCAAACAGTAAAGGACCCAGCACAGATCCTTGCTGTATGCCACTGGTGACTTGTTTACTGGTACAGGTGGAGTCACCAACTTTGACAGTATGTGTTCTGTCGGTGAGCCAGTTGGCTACCCATCTAGTGACGTAAGGGTTAATTCCCAGCTGAGAGAGTTTCTCAGTGATACTTGAGTGAGAGATTGTGTCATAACCCTTGGCTAGGTCAAGATAGGCAGTATACACTGTCTTACCTTCATCCAGGGCTTTGGTAACTTTCTCAAAGAAGTCTACAAGGTTTAATAAGCATGATTTACCCTTAACGAAGTCAAACTGGATTGAGTCTAGAGTTTGATGGTTACTTATGGCCTTGTTGATAAGGTCTATGATGATTCTTTCCACGACCTTGCAGATTAGACTGGTTAGACTTATTGGTCTATAGTTCCCAGGGTTGACTGATGGCCCCCCTTTGTGCAATGGGATTACTGTTGTGTTCTCCACTCTGCTGGAACAAAGCCAGTTCTCAGGTTATGTTTAAAGAGAATGCTAAGTGAATCCACTAGGTCCTGTTTTAGATTGCTTAATAAGCAACCTGGGATGTTATCTTGTCCCACTGATGCTGTGTTTTTCGCCTTCAGAGTGTAGATATGACCTGATCTCTAGAGATACTAGGCAGAGGACTGGTGTGAGGCATGATTTGAGGTTTGGCTAGTGGAGATGGGGGGGGGGGGTAAAGTTTGAGCCAAATCTGTCAGCTAGCAGGTTGGCAATTTCCTCCGGTGTAGTATGAGTGGTACCACCTGCTACCAGTTTGGCACATAGCTGGGCATTCCCTCTTAGATTTCAGATGTAGTTAAAGAATGCCTTATGATATTAGCTAGGGATGATATTTTACTTTCATGATTAACTTTAGAGGACTTTACAAGATTTCTGATTTGCTTGTTCAAGCTGTGGAGGGAATTCTTCCTCTGCTGAGTCAGTTCCCTTGTTCTTAGACATCGTTCTTCCTTTTGTTATATAATCTGTTTGTACTTGAAGTCCACCAGGGTGGCTTGTTTTTTTCCGGAGGACCTGGTTTTAATCAAGTCAGGCACAGCAGAGTCTATACAGTTGCTTAAGTGTTTATAAAGGGCATTTGTGTACAACTCTGCATAGGAGTCATTGTTGTCTGTGATTGCGGGGAGCATAAAACTTTTTATACCATTGCTTAGCAGACTGTAGTTTGCTTTGAAAAAGTTTTTTTGCTTCTGTGGTGGTGACAGGTTCAATAGTTACTTTGATAGTCTTCCCTTATTACGCCCAAATTTCTACAGGAATATAGGCTGGTCTTCAGAGCATAGGCAGCTGCAAACATAAATTGCTGTGACAAAAGGACAGGTTTTCATGATCCTGAAAAACTGAGATTCAGAGACAGATTAGCTACAAAGAGGAAAGACCTTGTTATCGGCTAATTTGCCTGTCTCCAAATTATGCAGTGTTACTGCTATTTCCTGTGAGCATTTTGCTGTGGTATGTACTGCTGGTGACCCATGCATCACATTGGCACAGACATCTTCCTCATTCAGTCTCCCACATACATGTACATATTCAAACGCACACACGCACATACAAAACAAAAAACACACACAGACATGCATGTCCCTCAACTGTCCCTGATTTTACAGAATGTCCATGATTTTACCTCTTATATGCGCTGTGCTGCTCATCGCAGATGAGTATGGTTGGTCAGTAATTCCAGACATTAGAGCTTCAAACTTCTTATTTGTCATTTAATGCTTCTTGCTGCAGAATTATATGGTCCTTTACATTTTAAAGTCACTTAGAGAAATATTGCAAAATTGTCCCTTGTATCTAATGTCCCTCCACGTATTATAGCCTTTGCTCATTAGTCTAGAGGGAGTTGAGAGGTTTGGAAGCTCCCCCTCACACAACACCCTCACACCCTCACAGACATACACACACACACACACACACACACACACACACACACACGCACACATATACAGGTTTCATGTTTCATGTTTCATTGATATTCCAAAACATTGAACCAATTATGATTGAGACCACATGATCAAAATTACAGAACATTGAACTGTTGATGCTGAGGTTGTGGTACAGTGGGTATCAGGGAATTTCCCATTTCCCCTCTATAGTGTGATTTCAGAGTTGATATATATAATTAGCAAGAGATGTGGGGTGCAGGGGGGCTTTTCCCCTGTAGCAGTAGAGTTTCAGTTACTACTGTTGATTTTAATTTGTCTTAATGAAGCTTTCTTCTTTACTACCAAGTAGGGGGAAGTGAGCTCTCAACCTCTTACAGAAAGAAATCTGGACAAAGCCATAAATAATGGGGGGGGGGGGCAAAGGCCCAAAAATAGGGACAATTTTTAAATATTGCTTTTACAAACTTAGAAAGTTGATAGAGTTACAGGTCTTGCATTAGCATGGATTTTCTGAAGGGTTTGAAGTCTGAATCTCAAATGTCTCAGTACTCAAAGAATTGGCAATGATTTGTCAAAAAAAACCCCAAAATTTTATGAATAATGGGCCAAAAATATGAGGCAAAAATCTGGATATTCTGCAAAAGTCTGTACAGTTGAGAGGTATGAATGAGGACACCATCCCTACACAGACTTAAGACTTTTTTTTTTTTTTTTTTTTTCTTTTTTTTATAAGCACTGCTTCCCTGCCACAGAAGGGAATGTAGTGCTGGGACATGGGTGTGTGCTTATACACACCTGACCCAACTACAGTATATATACCCTGCTTGGCATTTTGAAGTATTGTCTCTCTTTCTCAAGTTCCTTTCATGTTGCTGATACACTATCCAGTCTGCAACCAGTGGCAGTGACTGATGTTAATGAAAACATTAGACAGACTTGAAATTATATTCATAGTACTGTGAGTGGGATAAATCTCTGAATAAGTAACACCAAAATGAGTCTTCTAAGATAAATAATGTTGCATGAATGGGATAATAAAAGTATTAGTACTGAAGAACATTTTTTGTAACGTTTGTGTAAGTGATATTACAAAAGGTTTGGAAGGAAGGCACAAAGGAAGGTGTATAAAGAAAAGAAATGAACTTGTAATATTAGATGCTTGGCCTTAACACGTAGTCTTAGAAACAATGCAAAAAATGAATCTGTCTAGGATGCGTAATTGAGGAAGAATGGAGAAGTGCCAATAAAAATTGTCTAGGACAGTAAAATCAGATATTTTAAATTTAAATAAGCAATGGGATAAATCAGCAAGGAAGGCAGGTAAGATAATGGGACACAAAGAAGGAGACATCTCAGTTGAAGACGGAATTTTTTATCTCTTTTATAGATTTAATGTTGATTTAATATATATTACTAATGTTGATATTTGTATAGATATGCTTGTGATTTTATAATGAGCTCTGTAGTATTAAATACCAAGGATTACAATCATCTACAGTCTGTGTTATTAGTATCAGATACTTGGTGAAAATCTAAACACTTTTCTGTTTTATATTTTATATATGATGTACTTCGGTCAAACATACATGAAATAAAAGTATGCAATCAATAACAAAGTTAATAAGCAGGTAATTCATTTTAAAGACCAGAGAACATTTATTAATGGAAATCTGAAGTTTGAACAAAATGTATGTTTCTTAATCAGATGAGCATATGGTGCACTTTAAACTATTTAACTACCTTTACATATAGAAATAATGATTGCTGAATTCTCCCATTTAAATCTTTAGTAAGATCATTTTAATAGCAATTTCTGTCATTATAATGAACCTGAAAGTGAGCAGAGGTATTATACAAGGAAAGTTAATGTTGTAAAATATTTAAAATATTCACCAAGACTATCAAATTAATAACAGATAGTCTTAACAAAAAAATGCAGAGCAATAAGGGAAATGAAGTGAAGAAATAAAATGCCATCATGGAAGCATCAAATAGAGAAAACTATAAAGCAATTAAGACAAGAAGTGTCACTGTTGGAAGAGTATAGAAGAGGGAACAGATCAACAGTATCAGAACAGACCAGTATCTATCATATACTCTTGCAAATAATAAACTAAAGGTATCAGCACAGGCAGGAAAACTTGGAAGATATGCAGATAAACATAAAGATAAAGAACAAAATAAGCAATTCAGTGATAACCCAAAAAGGTTCTATAGAAAACTGGGTAATAGAAACACCACCAGAAAAAGAAGAAATAGTCACATTTTGGAGAAATATTCATGTAGCCCATGAGAAACATAATAAAGATGCTGAATGGATAGAAAATTTTAAAGAAACAGTACGGAATTCAAATATCCAGGATATGAAATGGGATGAAGTAGCAGCCAGAGAGATTGAAACACAATTAAGAAAAGCTCCTATCTGGAAAACTCCAGGCCCAGATGCAGTACCTAACTTCGGGTTAAAAGTATTAACTTTTTTTACACAAAGATTTAGCCCAGAGTAGGAAATATTTATATGCATATCCCAAACAGACACCAGTGTAGTTAACAACAGGCAAAACAATATTCCTCCTTAAGAGTGAAACTATAGACCAGTCTGGTTTGCCACTAGCTGCCCACGTTTAAATGAACACATTTCTATTCTCCCAGCTTTAAAAATGAAAGCAGAGTGTTTATGACATTATCTTTAGAATGCACCTATTAGAAATTTAATGTCTGCGTGTTTATACTTTTAAACACATTTACAAGACGTGTCCTGACTTTTTATTTTTAAATAAGCATTGTTTATTTTAAAATATTGTTTAAAACATTGTTTATAATATTTGTATACTTTTTGGAGGCTCTCTATATATTTGCCTTTGAGGTAGTACTGTATGTCTGTCTTTTTAAATGAAAAGTTTTCAGTATGAATGGTCTTTAAAAGAATGTAATTAAATTGAATTGGTAGGGGCCACTAAACAATTAGAATATGTATATAAGGCAGTTGTATCTTGGGTAAATTGTCCTTTACACAGCTAAATAAGGACAAAAGTGCTTAACCTATGTACCTGACTTTTGTTTGTTATATTAAAATCATTTTTTATACTGGCAGCATTGGTTATTTAAATTTCATCTTCATTTTGGAGCTGAATACAGAGGGAGCACTACATAAGCTGTTTTCTGGTTATTTGTGCTTACAGATGTACAGTATATGATATGCAACATATTTATTAATTACATTACAGTGTACATGAAACTGTGGCAGACCACATTACAGCCAAGCCATGATAAAGGACAAATTATTATCACAGGGATTAAAATACAAAGGGAGTATTTCAGGGTGCCTCTTTGTCCCCACTGCCTTTTTGTCTTACCCTTAGCCCATTAAGCTGTCTACTTAAAAGATTAAGTCATGGTTACAACTTGGCTCCCATAAAACACCCAACTGTAAACACTTTTCATCTTCTTTTTGTGAATGACGTAAAACTGTAGAGTTCAACAAATGAGGAGTTGAAAGCACAACTGCAAGTGGTTAAAACTTTCTTAGATGATATAAGAATGTCATTTGATCTTGATAAATGTGCAAAAGCAACATTTAAGGCAGGAAAGTTAAAGTACAAAAAAATCAGTCTGGAACAGGAATGTGATATAAAGAAATTGAGCAGGAGGGAGTATATAAACATTTGAGGATTGATGAAGGATCAACAATAAAACATGAAAAAATGTGAACAAAACTCTGTAAGGAATATTTTAGAAGGTTGCACTTATATAATCTTCTTCTTCTTTTGGCTGCTCCCGTCAGGGGTTGCCACAGCAGATCAACTGTTTCCATTTCTTCCTGTCCTCTGCATTTTGCTCTGTCACACCAACCACCTGCATGTCCTCTCTCACCACATCCATAAACCTTATCTTAGGCCTTCCTCTTTTCCTGTTACCTGGCAGCTTCATCCTTAGCATCTTTTTCCCAATATACTCTGCATCCCACCTCAGCACATGTCCAAACCAATGTAATCTTGCCTCTCTGGCTTTGTCTCCAAACCTTCCAACCTGGGCTGACCCTCTAATATACTTATTCCTAATCCTGTCCATCCTCATCACACCCAGTACAAATCTTAACATCTTTAACTCTGCCACATCAAGCTCTGACTCAATAAAAATCATTGTATACCTAGATTATACATTCCTTGTTCTGAAGGAGGTATGGGCCTCCTCGAAACTGATTACATGTGTAGATCTGCAATCATGGAACTGCATAGATATCTACTGACATCACAAGATCCAAACATAGTGAAAGTTTTATAACATAAGTTGAAGAAGTCCAGGTCAGGATGACTTCTCTGCTTAGATTAGCAGAAACATGTTGGTGTCAAGGTGGAATAGCAATTAAACCAGAAGCACACAGAAATCAAGCAGCAATCGGATGTGCCAAAAAACAAAAGAAAGAATATAAGGAGACAGATCACATGAAAAGACAATAAATGTGGAAAAGGCATAAATATTGTGGTAAGTTTAAAAAAATCTTGGAACAACCTCATGTTGATCAGGATGTGACATGGAAATGGTTAAGGAAATGTGAATTTAAACTAAAAGATGAAAGGGTAATATTGTCGGTCCAGGATAGTGGACCACATACATGTTGGTTTACAAAGTCCATTGAACATGTGGGAGAAACGATGTGATGCACTAATGACAGAGGGCCTGTATTTTGAAACACATAATAATGTGAGAAGATTGATGCATTGGAGATTGTGCAAGCATTACAATACTGAAGTAGCTGAGAAGCACTGGAAAAATCAGTCACAAAGGATTATAAAGAATGATGATGTTTACATCACATGGGATCACCCACTACCAACTGTTCAGAAAATAGATGCAAGAAAATGAGATATAGCAGTGTATGAAAAGAAGACAAAAAGTAGCATTGATTATTGAAATTGCTACACCCAATGGTCTCTTACGTACAGAATGACGCAAAGTCATAATATAGCAGGATATGCAGGCAGACATTAGAGCAATGTGGAATAAAGATACATAGTTCCAACACACAGTAGTAGGAGTAATGGGTCCAATAAAAAATAATCTATAGTCATACTTAGATATACTACCAACACGTAACTCCATATGAATTAGAGAAGGAGTCAGTTATGGGCACATTGCAGGTGATGTGTAAAGCACTTTTAGCTAACATCAAAGATTGAAACAATACTAATTTCATGAACTTCAATCATACCCTGACTTAGGAATGGGGTCCATTCCCATCATGATATTGGAAACCCAAAAGACTTGGATAAATTAAACTGTGAGATATCAGAAAGTTTTATTTCACAGAAAGGGTAGTAGATGATTGGCATAACCATCCTGAAGAGAAGTATGGTAGAAAATAATGAAAGCTTTCGTGAATATATGGAACAGACATCATGTTTCTTATTGAGGATGGTAAAAATAAGTTGTTGGTTAAGTAAAGCCTACAACATATTTAGTATGTCAGGAAACTGGCAAATGAAAAGGAGATTAAGTAATATCTGTCACCAAATTCTATGTTCTATTTCATTAATGTGAATACAGCTTATCATCACCTATCAG
>NC_056738.1:189416890-189481890 GCF_019279795.1 Protopterus annectens
GTTGTATAGCAGTTTTGCCTATGGTTAGTTGCACCTGTATGGTCTCTGATGCTTCATGTGTTGCTACTAACCTGGAGGTGTGGGTGTCCTTGATGAATATGGACACTCCCCCCTCCCTTTGTGGTTCGGCTCGGGTTTTGGGGCTGAAAAGCATGATACGAGGTATAGCCTGGCAGCACTGGGGTGCTCTCAGGAGCCTTGAACCAGGTTTCAGTTACTGCACAGACGTCGATGTTCTCCATGCTGAGGAGTGCATCAAGTGCCTGCATCTTGAGATTTAGACTTCTGGCGTTGAGCAGCATTACCCTTAGTTTTTTTCCATTTTTGTTTTCTAAGGAGGTGGGTTTGTCTTTTGAGCCTTGTCTAAAAAAGGCACTATGGGGGTGGCAAGAGCCTTAGCCAATATCCGGAAGCCCAGTGGTGACAGGTGTAAGCCATCCCTTGCGAAGCAGCGTGGCTTGTCCAACATGTCATCCCAGGCAGACAGACATTGGATCCCCTTAGAATGACACCAGTACTTGAGCCAATTATTAAAGCTGATCATCTTGTCTTTGTATTGTGGTATCATTCTTGGTGAGGCAAAGATGCTGGTCAGGGTCATACCAGCCTGGGCTACATAATCGGAGAGCTCCTCTATGTCTCTTTTCATGTAGTCCAGGGAGGTACGTCTCAGGTCATTCACACCAGCATGGACAATGACGGAGTCATATTTGTACTTGCTTTGGAGAGACTTGAGTGCATGTGTTATGTGGCGGATCCTAGCTCCTGATAGACAGCTCACAGTCACCCTCTCCTTGTTCAGCCTGGTCAGTGGGACATCAGTGTGTCTGACTATAGAGTCACCTATTACTAGTGTATCAGGCAAGGTGTTTGGCCTTAAGGGCTGTGATTGGTTGACACACTGATTTATTGAAGTATGTGTTGCATGTGTTTTGTTTTGAGGTGGTGGATTTTTGGATGTCTGCTTTGGGAGCCTCTGTTGTTTTGCTAAGTTTTTTATTAGAGCCTCCGAGTATGTCTTTGTGTTTTTATGTGTTTGGTTTGCAGTTGTGGTAGGTCTATGTGGGACTGGGATTGTTGTGTGTGTGCTTACCATCTCCTCCTGTCTGGTCATGCCAGCCCTGAGTTGAGAGAGTTCAGCCTCCAGTTTGGCTATATAGTTGCATCTCTCACATGTATTTGTGTTTGTTGGGAGGAGGAGAGGGTTGTCTGTGTACATGAGACAATTGTAGCATTGTCTCAAGATACCCAGATTGACCAGCTGAACTGGAGAGGACGCCAGTACTCTACCACTCGACATGCTAGAACAGTATAAGGGAGTGCTGTACCTTTAAGGGAAGTGGATATTCACAGGGGTGGTAAGTAGATGTAGTGCCTTACTTAGTACAAGAGTGCTTACTTAGTAGAGAAGTATTGAGAACAAGTGCTAGGCTTATAATATAGTGAGTAGTCTGATTATACTAACAGTAGAGCTTCCTTAAGGGAAAATTTGAAGAGCAGACCTGGCGGAGCCAGAAGAAGTTTAACCTTGTTTAACCAGTGCTGAGCTATGCGCACAACCGAGCAAAGCCGTGCAAACGCGGATTTTAAACAGTGAACTACAAAAGAGCTAGAAATGGTCCAAAACAACCAATTACTACAGCTTCTTGTGCTGAGGTCACTTCCTACAGGGACAGGTAGGCTGCTCAAGGCTCCCCACTCCCACTGGTGAGCAAAGAAAGTTCCTTCTATCCAAGTAAGGTAATGGACAACACAGGAACTACACCACAGCCCAGAATACAGCAATGCCTGTAAACTGGTCTAAACTAGTCGAGGAGAGGCTGGAAAACAAGGATTATTTTTTTGTTTTTTTGTTTTTTTGATAGAAACATACAGAAAATGCAGAAACAGTGATACATCAGTTACACAGGCTAGCACACTTTATTGGGCAGCCTCAACAGTTAAATTAAACAGAAAAACAAACAAACTTTCAATCAAATTCGACTAAAATGTAACTTTAAGTGCAGATTTTAAAATAATGCAGCAAACAGTTAAAAAACAGTTCAAGCTAGTTCAGGGTAAGCTACAGAAGCTATTCCAAGTGAAAAAAAGCAAAGATGCTTAAATCCAGAAAGTAGTCGCTTTTCTGAGTTCCCTGCTGCTAGGACCACTCTGCAGGACCACAAGGAGCTTGTCTGAGCAGTATAGCCAGAAAAAAACGCCCAGAGGCGGATTTTAAACAGTGAACTACAAAAGAGCTAGAAATGGTCCAAAACAACCAATTACTACAGCTTCTTGTGCTGAGGTCACTTCCTACAGGGACAGGTAGGCTGCTCAAGGCTCCCCACTCCCACTGGTGAGCAAAGAAACTTCCTTCTATCCAAGTAAGGTAATGGACAACACAGGAACTACACCACAGCCCAGAATACAGGAATGCCTGTAAACTGATCTAAACTAGTCGAGGGGAGGCGGAAAAACAAGGATTATTTTAGTTTTTTTGTTTTTTTGATAGAAACACACAGAAAATGCAGAAACAGTGATAAATCAGTTACACAGGCTAGCACACTTTAGTGGGCAGCCTCAACAGTTAAATTAAACAGACAAACAAACAAACTTTCGATCAAATTCGACTAAAATGTAACTTTAAGTGCAGATTTTAAAATAATGCAGAAAACTGTTAAAAAACAGTTCAAGCTAGTTCAGGGTAAGCTACAGAAGCTATTCCAAGTGAAAAAAAGCAAAGATACTTAAATCCAGAAAGTTGTCGCTTTTCTGAGTTCCCTGCTGCTAGGACCACTCTGCAGGACCACGAGGAGCATATATACATATATATATATATATATATATATATATATATATATATATATATATATATATACACATAAATGTACATATATATATATATATATATATATATATATATATATATATATATATATATATATATATATATGTGAGTGTGTGTGTGTGTGTGTGTGTGTGTGTGTGTGTGTGTGTGTGTGTGTGTGTGTGTGTGTGTGTGTGTGTACATTATATATATATATATATATATATATATATATATAATGTGTGTCTGTATATACCGCCACATAAATTAACAGCAATTACAATAACAATAATAATACCTATGTGCTGACCTGGTAAGCCCAGAAGACACTTGAAAAATTGCCCCATTGCAGAGGTGACAAGGGAGCACTGCCTGGTTAAATGACTACCCCAGACACAGGAAGCAGTTGAGTAATACCTCACATCCTTAGTCCACTGTCCTAACTGCAGGCAATATACGAGTCTGATAAAGTTGGTTCCCTGCTTTGTTGCCAGCTTTCCTGCCTGTACCTTTTGGTCAACAGAAGAGCTGATTGACAGTGATGCAAAATGATATAATACGGGAGTGTGGGAATATGCCCTTTCACTGGTATTATACAGTCTTGGGAGTTGGCAACAGAGAATATGGCAGGGGGGGGGGGGTTGCAAGCCCCTCCCGCAAAAAACATTGTATTGAGTTTGCATGCTCCAAGGTTGTGTCTTGGAGACTGTGCATTGCATGGTCAATTTTCTGAGATTGTTCTTTTTTGTCAAGAATATGTGAGTCAAGCTATATCTACTGTGAAGTACATCAGCTTACATAGACCCAACTATATATATATATATATATATATATATATATATATGTATTTATATATATATATATATATATATATATATATATATATATATCTTCTGTCTATATATGTGTGTGTGTGTGTGTTTTCTGAATTCAAACAAGCATTACAGACAGAATTTATTTAAAGAAGTTTTATTTTGTACTTCTATGCAGGAAATGAAAAACATCAGGATACTGGACTTTTAAAATAAATAAAAACAGAACATTCAAGGCTTTCTACAGCACATTTACATAATCTGTTCAGCGTTTCAGGCAATATGCTGCACTTAGAATCAAAGTTCAAGGCTGCAGGCCTATTTCAGTCCCAAATTCCAGCTCTGTAAAACAAGTACTCCTACCAGATAGAAATAAAGTCATAGTTCAAAGCTGTAAGCCTCTTCGAGGCCCAGAGTCTTGCTCCGTAGAACTGGTGCTACCACCAATTAACTTCACATGAGGCCCTGACCAGGCTTTACTACTCCATGTCTCTGGGTTCTGCAGGCAAGCTGCAAGGTCTTGCTTATCTCCCTGGTGATCATTCACTTAAGGAACTATCTTCATTTCTTGCCGTTGCAGACTGTCTCCATATATACCACAGTAATGAGAAATTAGTGCCTTGTTAGCTAGTTAATACCTTGAGGCTCTTAATTAATTTTCTTTGTGAATGTTTTTATATACTAATCACTTTTGTCTGTTCTTAAAAGCACAACATACATTACTGTAATCAATATATTGCTATCTATAGATCTATTTACATCTGTCTTTCTCTGTATCTATCTATCTATCTATCTATCTATCTATCTATCTATCTATCTATCTATCTATATATGTGTGTGTGTGTGTGTGTGTGTGTGTGTGCGCGTGTGTAAAATATATAAACATATGTGAATTATATATATATATATATATATATATATATATATATGTATATATATATATATATATATATATATATATATATATATATATATATATATATTTATATATAAAATATGTGTGTGTGTGTGTAGATATATATATATATATATATATATATATATATATATATATATATATGTGTGTGTGTGTGTGTGTGCGTGAGACTATATAAATATATATATATATATATATATATATATATATATATATAGTTCGGAATCTCGAATTTCCAAAACATCGAGTTTCATATGATCGAGACCATATCATTGATGTTTCGGAATATCGAGATTCCAAAATATATCCAAAATTTTAAAAAATGTAAACATTTCTGCAGGGGGGCAAGCCCTCCAGCACCCCCACACCCATGCAACTTAAATATACCAACTCCAAGATTGCACTACAGTGAGGAAAAGGGAAATCTCCCATTCTGCGCTGTATGCAGATCTCCATTCAGAATTTCGAAGTTCTAAAACTTTGATCATATGGTCTCGCCCAAATGAATTTAGAGATTTTAGGATTTTGAGATTCTGAAGGGAACCCATAAATTATATATATATATATATATATATATATATATATATATATATATGCACACACACACACACACACACACACACACACACACACACACACACACACACACACACACACACACACACGTGCGCGCATACATATATAGATAGTTATAGATAGAAGTTTACTATCAGTTTATTGAAGTGGACTTGGTTGAATCCACTTTGGGGGAAGTCTGGAACTCAAACATTGAAAATATTGAACTCCGATATATCTGAAGTACAGATCTCGCCCCTATCTCAACCCATGTTAACGCTTTTTCATAGGTCAAATTCGGAATGTATTTTGGCTGTATCAGAATTCAGCAGTGTGACTTTTCGCAGACATGAGTCAATGATACGATCATTCGACTGAGTCCACTTCAATAAAACGATAGTAAACCATAGCTAGATATATTCATATATATATATATATATATATATATATATATATATATATATATATATGCATACACATGCAAACACACACCACATAAACAAAGATCAAGCATCCTCACATCCACAATTTGTAGATGCGTGTGCACTTAACCTGTAATCTTGTCTCACCCTACAAAAAAGTTACAGGAGGTGCAGTAAAACTGATGTACTGTACCTGTTTTCACACAGATGAACATGCATGTGCACAGTATATTGCTATAGCAGTTATTAGGAGGAGATAAACAAAAATGAGGTTCCATTAACAATGGTATTCTTTAAAAAAAGAAAAAAAAAAATTATTTTAGGACAATGCAGTGGTGTAGCAGTAGTGTTGTCACCTCACAGCAAGAGGTTCCCTGGTTCAATTCTCGTGTGGGGTGCCTTCTGTGTGGAGTCTGCATGTCCTCCCTGCATTCATGTGAGTTTCCTCCAGATGCTCCAGTCTTCTTGCACATTTCAAAGACATGCATCTGGAGTGTTTTCTATATATATATATATATATATATATATATATATATATATATATATATATGCATACACATGCAAACACACACCACATAAACAAAGATCAAGCATCCTCATATCTACAATTTGTAGATACGTGTGCACTTAACCTGTACTCTTGTCTCACCCTACAAAAAAGTTACAGGAGGTGCAGTAAAACTGATGTACTGTACCTGTTTTCACACAGATGAACATGCATGTGCTCAGTATATTGCTAAGACTTCTCCAGTTATAGCAGTTATTAAGAGGAGATAAACAAAAATGAGGTTCCATTAACAATGGTATTCTTTAAAAAAAGAAAAAAAAAATATTTTAGGACGATGCAGTGGTGTAGCGGTAGTGTTGTCACCTCACAGCAAGAGGTTCCCTGGTTCAATTCTCATGTGGGGTGCCTTCTGTGTGGAGTCTGCATGTCCTCCCTGCATTCATGTGAGTTTCCTCCAGGTGCTCCAGTCTTTTTGCACATTTCAAAGACATGCATCTGGAGTGTTTCTCCCTGGGTCTCCGCTGAAAATTGGCTTTGTTCCAGGTCAGACGTTCTTGGTAAACAAATGTTAAATAAATAATGTCATTGTACAACAGCTATATATCATGTTTGGTAGGGGTAATTCAGGAATTAGCCATGGCTGTCTGTGTTTTGGTCACTTAGACTTTGCCCTCATGACCAAATCACAGCAGCAGAGAGTATACTGTAATGTTCCCACATGGGACAGGATATGTTGCTGAAGTGTATCGTACAAAATACAGTATGTTATGAAATAAGTACATTTCAAAGCCTCATACATAAGATTGCTGGCATATTCTCCTATTCCCTCAGTGGATACAAGACTTATTTTTATTTATTTTATTTTTTTTTTTAATTATTCTGTTGAATGGGTTAGCCTTAGTTCATTTTAGAGGAGACCTGGAGAGAAAAGATCCCACTGAACATTTTGCAAATGTTTAGCATATAAAAGTCACTGCCATCTTTCAATTAAGTCATATATGCATAGTATAAAAATAAACCATCACAGGCAAACTTTATGTCACTTTTAGGTAAGCCATGGAACTATTATTGAAAGATTGGGGTGCATAATTTATGCAGTCTGTTAGAATCTAGGCTATCAGATTGCAGTTATTCACATTAAGAAAGTAAGTCACGAAAATTAACTGATTTATTTTATTGTGTCACTAAAATTGTCACTCCATTATGATTAGATTTCAGCAAGGTCCATTAATCTGCTCCTCAAAATAACAAAAAATACATTAAGAAATGCTAGAAATGATTTATTGTATTAAAATTTGGTTATACATCAATAAACACTCCTTCCTAGTAGTCATTTGAAGCTCATTTCTGGTAATGCTACTAGCCTCAAACCTGATGATATTACAGTGGCTGGTTCTGCTGTCTGTTGGTTCTGCTCAATATAAACTGGTTTTCTAAAGTGAATGATTTATTTTCTAAAGCCCTTTCACAACATGCATCTAATCCCCGAGTTCTACTCTAGTCTTTTCTACACTTCTACAAAGTGCAAACTCATGTGTAGAAACATCAGAGTGTCTGCTGCAAGTGTGATCTTTCAATTAACTGATTTCGATTTTTGATTGCTGAGAAGTAAAGACCATCATCAAGAATGACATAGTGGGAGAGGAAAAATAATGGTGGGAAAGAAAGATCACAGCTGTCAAATGTATTAGAGTCCATGGCTCTAATGAACTGGAATACGCTGCAATAGGAAAACAATTACAAACAAATGCAGCTCTGCGACGTACCCCCTCCAAAAAGTTGGCATTTGGAATGGAGCCCCATCCACCCCATTATTCCTATAGGTATAGACCCCTCATTGCTCTGATCATCAGGAAGGCCACTCACCTCCTGCTCGTCCTTTTCATTTAGGCCATAGATCTAGCTTGTCCCTCAGACCTGGGCTTCCTCAAAGGTAGTAAAATCTAGGAGTGGAGGTATAATATTCCATGGACCAAGCAGGAAAGACATGGTAGTCTCACTGTGATGTTGTCCTTGGTGATTGTTATTTCTTTGTATGCTAGGCCTGCAAACTTCCTAATGCCGCCAGTGAGATGACTGGGATGTGTACTTTTGCAACCCCCATGCATATAAGGTACATTACTGGTGACTTTTTCTCAGATGGCACTCCTGTGGTGGAACTTAGCCACCTCCATTGTCTAGGATGGGTGAGCAAGCATCAGCTTCTCACTTCCATCCATATCCAGATGGCTCTTCCAGTATCTCAGCTGCTGCTCACACTAGGGTCATCTGAGACACTCTCAAGGCTTTACCACCCTCTTACATAGTGCTGCCATATTAAGTGTGCTTCATTTAAAGTGGCATAGCATCACTTATCAAGTATATTGCTTGTATTCATTATGTAATCTATTTTTGTATGTGTTTTTTGGTCTCTGTCCTCCTGTGACTACAAAGTCCACACCCCCAATAAGCATATTTGTTCCTTTCTACATCCCAGCACTCAGTACTTCAGATGAGAGAGGTAATACTTATTCAATGGAGTTGAGGAGAGTTTTTTATGCTCCAAATTCCTGCTGGTCACCAGAAGTCATGTTGCAATGCCCATGACTCTGAACTTGGTACAGGTCCACACTTCCACATAGCTATGTCTCTAGCCCTGCTCTTGTGTATGTGATGCATATCTAAGCTCCTTCCTCATGTGCTTCTGCTGCTGCAGTGAGATGTGCACTTATCTCACTCCCTGGGATAGGTGAGTCAGCATCAGCCATTCAGTCCCATTCCTTTTCAGCCAGTACCTTCAGCCCCCAGGTCAGTAACTGAATCTGGCTCACCCAAGGAGTAGTGAGCACTTCATTTTCTATGTGCTACAGAGTTCATTTTATTGACTGCAACTTTGTTGCACAGTCTTTATGTTTAATGCATACAAATTATGTTTCGCATAAGATTGTCATTAGCTTCCAGTCTACTTCAGTGGTTTTAAACAAATTAATTACTAGTACATTTAAAAAGAATGAAACAAGAAGTTCAGACTCCAGAAAGCACAGTGTCAAACTGCGTAGTATGCATAGCTGGTTAGCGATCAATTGATTGGTTAGTTGTTTTAATGAAATTGAACTTTTAATTTGTAATATCAGCAAGGAAACTATTCTACCATACAAAGTTTAAAAAGCTGAAAGAACGCTGTTTTTTCATGCAATATATATTCTTATGCTGCTTATAAATTTTGCAGAATAAAAGTTTATACAGTAGAGAGTTAATTATCTGAACGTCGATTATCCGAAATGTCAGTTATCTGAACCGGCCTTTCAAAGTTTTTGGGTAGGAAAAATCATAAAGTCTGAATATGTAAACATTATAAGTATTCACTTGAGCATGTTTTCTGAGCTTGTAGCCAGCTCATGTGTGAAAAATATTTTTTATTGTCCACTGGAACCATTGAATGATTGAAAAGTATATTCCTGTGTGCAGAAAAAAAAACAAGATTTTAGAGGTTTTTTTATCCATTTCAATTATATGTTTGATTATCCGAACTACCTTAGGTCCCAATTAGTTTGGATAATCGATTATCTACTGTAAACACCATTCAGTACCTGTATGGCCTCATATAGAACAAATTAAAGTCAAGACATCTGTGCTTTAGGGTTTTAGTCTAATTAACAAAAGGCGCAGATGTTTAGTGATACTCACACAGTTTTAGAGATTTGCGGAGGTAGTGTTAATTATGTAAAAGAGCAGCATGAACATAAACATTAATGCAACTAGATAATTCCACAGCAACGGTTGCATTATGGGTACGGGATACATTCGAATGTGATACTTAACGGCAGTCGTTACAAAAGCAGTTCAGCAGCAGCCAGAATGAATGATTTGTACCAGTTAATGAGACGAAGTGTTGGGTTGGGAGAATAAAGGACTCAGAAATCGTGCACTTCACAACACAGTGTCACTATAAACAATATGGGATAAGTGAAACTGAAAACTCTCAGAGCCCCTTAACACAAGATATGTAGATATATATGATTCACAAAACTATTCAATGAAAAGAAGTATTTCTTGTTGAAGGGGGTGGAAAAATATCCAGTGTAGCTGTTATTTACTTAAAGCAAGATAATGTTTACAATAATAGTAAGCACTGTAACACTGTAAGGAGGCAATAATCACAGATTTAAGACACTATACAAAATAAATTATCTAAACAGGTTAATGTATTCATATGTAGACATATGCAAAGGTATTTTACATAAATGATAAAGTAAACACTGTAATTTTTACTTTTAGACTTTATCACTATGGGTGGGAGGGTTTGTATAATGGTTAAGGTGTTTACCTCACAGACAGAAGGTGTAGGGTTTGATTCTCACATTTGAAAGAAATTGGCTAGGCTTGACAGTTAGCCTAGTGCCTACCTACGAACTAAGTAGTGTGTAATTAAACCTTAGTGTATGTAACTATTCTTTATCTCTGAAGGACTGGCATCTTGTAGTTTTCTTTAACAGTCAAGCATTTTTCCTCTAACATTAGTATAGTTGGTTTAATTTGTAAATGTTGCTGGCAAATTGCTCCAGGTTGCTGGAACTACATTCCTTAAGCTTTTCTCACCTATTGCTGAAATGAAGAGTTTTCTGTGGAAAAGGAGTCTTTCAAATTACTTGTTAGTTTCTTATGGTTATCTTTTATTTTAGAGTAGGCATAGGCAGTGACTGTTATATAGTATTTTGTTGGTCAGTGTATATAAGAAGAAGGTTGTGTGAGTTGTGACTGGTAGCAAGTTTCCTCTTTTGGAATCAGGCATTAGTGACATTGTTTGGGCTAATGCAGAGAATCTGAAGATTTTATTAATTGTGGTTCGGATTAGGTGATTATTATGACTACTGGAGAACAATGTAATTAGAGGTAGGTGCTATTAAATGTTGGTATTAATATTTCTAGCTAGTGCCTTTCTTATCACCTTTATTAAATTATCACTTAAGACATAGGCACACATACATGAATAGAAAAGAAAAACCATATTGACATTTTTTTTCATTTAAATACATTATGCATTACATATATGCTTTTTTCTTTACAATAACTTTCATTTAGTTTGATATTCCATAAATTGTCCAATTCCGGAATTCCAGCCTTTCCATAAACTTCACTCCTCTTGAACATTATTTTGCATGTATTGTTCCCATAAATTCCATTTATTTCTATGTAGTTTGCTCCTTCCCTTTTCTAAATATCACATTTCCAGTTCTTTTATCTCTTTTATAATATTCAGTAATTCTAATAAATTTGGTTTAGGTTTTGATGTCCATTTTCTAGCAATTGCTTTTTGGCAGCCAGTAGAATTAAATATAAAAGACCTTACTATGTCAAGGCAATTCAAATCCTGTGCACTAGCTCAAAAGAATAATTTCCTTAGTTACAGCCATTTGCGCCCAATATTTCTGACAGAGTACTCTGCAGGGATTTTTTTAATCTGCTAGTTCGTTATACTTTCCAAAACATGATCCCAGTTACCTCTTTCTTCCCTATCACACCTCCTAAATTGTTTGATGTCTGCTTGGGGTATAAAAATATCTGTGCAAGCACTTCCATGCAAAATCCTAAACTTTCTGGACTTTGTTGTATTCTTTGGAGACATACATCCGTCCTCCCATTGTTCCCTTGCAAATTGTTTTTCCACTGTCTCTTCTCAATCTCTTCTATCCTCCTCTGATTGACTCTTATAGTTATTGTGCAATAGTTTATAAACCCTACTAATTATCTCTTTTTTAACAGCATAGGTAAGGTAGTTGGTTACACTGTAGCATAAATTTAGTTGTGTAGTTACTTTGTTTACCCTAAGCTCAGTATGTCTCTGCAATGGCAGAACCGAATCATTTAGTGGGCTTAGATGCTTACAACTTTGTACATTTTGTAGCTCGTTTCCTAAGTAATCAAAAATATTAACTGTGTCTGTAGATTTCTTTTTTCTTTTTTTGTTTATTTATTTATTCATTCTTTTTGGTGGAGCCAAGAATAATGCATAGAGTTTTCTTGGTACTAATTACAAGATGGTTTTGATCAAGCTAATCAGTTGTTGTTGTTTGTCTTTTGGCTTTTTCCTGGTAAGGGGTCACCACAGCAGAACTCCGGTCCGCAAATGATTGGCAGTAGATTTTTACGAAATGCTGAGGTGCCAGCTCAACGCCCAACCTTCAATGAAGGCATGCCCATTTATGCACGCATGTCTTTCGAACGCTACCTAACCACGGGGAGGACATGCAGACTCCACACAGAAGGCACTCCCAAGCCACGCCGAGAATCAAACGGGAGAACCTCTTGCTGTGAGGTAACAACGCTACCGCCGTACCACCGCGGCATCTCAAGCTAATCAGTAAGGAATTAAAATCATTCTGTAGATGGGATCGAAGGGAGTGGAAAACTGTTCCAGTTCTGAGGACTAAGGTGCCATAACCACACAGACTGAGTGATGTAGTTGTGATTTTGCTGGTAAGGTCATTAATGAATAATAAAGAAAAGGCCCTAAAACCAATCCCTGAGGAGATTCTATTAAGGAAATTTGTGTATCAGCAAAGTTGTTACCAGATAGGACATTGGATTTTCTATTTGTGCGATAGCTTGAAAACCAATTAATTACTGATTTGCTACACTTTAACAAATGTAACTTTGTAAGAGAACTTGATAATAAATACAGTCAAAGGCCCTTTCAGTGTCAACCAATATTCATCGTGCTAATTAATTTGTATCTGTTGCTGAGTAAACAAAGTCAGTTGCCAAATATAGTATAGTTAGGATATTGCACTTTTGCATGAATCAGTGAGGAGAGTCACATAGTAGTCCATATTTGCTAATATGTTCCATAATTTGTTAATATAGTACTTTTTCAAAGGCTTTAGTGATTGATAGGTTGAAGTCATGATAATTTGTTGATGTGGTACTTTTTGGGAGAGATATAGTAATGGCAAGCTTAAACTGAATGTGAATTTTGTCTGTAGCTGAAAATAAATGAAAGAAAAGGATAATGCTGGATATGTCAAGTGATCTTTTGGTCTGTATTATTTCGTGAACAGTTAAAAATTATAATTATGCTACAAATAGAAACACACAGAAATTTATTTTGGTGGGTATTGCAATCAAGAAAATGTGGTACTGGATCTCACAGTTAGTATATTTGTACTTGTGGAGGTATGAAGGTAAGGAGATGTTACTTTAATGGAAAAACGAAAAACAATGTTTTGGTGCAGGCTGGAGAAGTTGTTTGACCGCAACTGAGCTACAAAATATAAGTATTTTTTGATTATTTTAACAGATTACTGTTTTTATAATTTAATATATATAAAGCACTTTGTCTATTCAGAATCTTCAGAAATCTTTTTCTGTTTAAAAACTGTCATAGCTTGTTGTCTTAGGCTATTGTATAATCTGAAACATTTACTCTGTGTAATTATCTCTTGGCTAGTGGGGGCTGGTTCTTTTGTGTTCTTGTAGAAAAAGTTGTTGTTCTGGTCTTTGGTGCAGGCTGGAGAAGTTGTTTGACCGCAACTGAGCTACAAAATATAAGTATTTTTGATTATTTTAACAGATTACTGTTTTATAATTTAATATATATAAAGCACTTTGTCTATTCAGAATCTTCAGAAATCTTTTTCTGTTTAAAACTGTCATAGCTTGTTGTCTTAGGCTATTGTATAAACTGAAACATTTACTCTGTGTAATTATCTCTTGGCTAGTGGGGGCTGGTTCTTTTGTGTTCTTGTAAAAAAAAGTTGTTGTTCTGGTCTTTGGTGCAGGCTGGAGAAGTTGTTTGACCGCAACTGAGCTACAAAATATAAGTATTTTTTGATTATTTTAACAGATTACTGTTTTTATAATTTAATATATATAAAGCACTTTGTCTATTCAGAATCTTCAGAAATCTTTTTCTGTTTAAAAACTGTCATAGCTTGTTGTCTTAGGCTATTGTATAATCTGAAACATTTACTCTGTGTAATTATCTCTTGGCTAGTGGGGGCTGGTTCTTTTGTGTTCTTGTAGAAAAAAGTTGTTGTTCTAGTCTTTGGTGCAGGCTGGAGAAGTTGTTTGACCGCAACTGAGCTACAAAATATAAGTATTTTTTGATTATTTTAACAGATTACTGTTTTTATAATTTAATATATATAAAGCACTTTGTCTATTCAGAATCTTCAGAAATCTTTTTCTGTTTAAAAACTGTCATAGCTTGTTGTCTTAGGCTATTGTATAATCTGAAACATTTACTCTGTGTAATTATCTCTTGGCTAGTGGGGCTGGTTCTTTTGTGTTCTTGTAGAAAAAGTTGTTGTTCTAGTCTTTGGTGCAGGCTGGAGAAGTTGTTTGACCGCAACTGAGCTACAAAATATAAGTATTTTTGATTATTTTAACAGATTACTGTTTTATAATTTAATATATATAAAGCACTTTGTCTATTCAGAATCTTCAGAAATCTTTTTCTGTTTAAAAACTGTCATAGCTTGTTGTCTTAGGCTATTGTATAATCTGAAACATTTACTCTGTGTAATTATCTCTTGGCTAGTGGGGGCTGGTTCTTTTGTGTTCTTGTAGAAAAAAGTTGTTGTTCTAGTCTTTGGTGCAGGCTGGAGAAGTTGTTTGACCGCAACTGAGCTACAAAATATAAGTATTTTTGATTATTTTAACAGATTACTGTTTTATAATTTAATATATATAAAGCACTTTGTCTATTCAGAATCTTCAGAAATCTTTTCTGTTTAAAACTGTCATAGCTTGTTGTCTTAGGCTATTGTATAATCTGAAACATTTACTCTGTGTAATTATCTCTTGGCTAGTGGGGGCTGGTTCTTTTGTGTTCTTGTAGAAAAAAGTTGTTGTTCTAGTCTTTGGTGCAGGCTGGAGAAGTTGTTTGACCGCAACTGAGCTACAAAATATAAGTATTTTTGATTATTTTAACAGATTACTGTTTTATAATTTAATATATATAAAGCACTTTGTCTATTCAGAATCTTCAGAAATCTTTTTCTGTTTAAAAACTGTCATAGCTTGTTGTCTTAGGCTATTGTATAATCTGAAACATTTACTCTGTGTAATTATCTCTTGGCTAGTGGGGGCTGGTTCTTTTGTGTTCTTGTAGAAAAAAGTTGTTGTTCTAGTCTTTGGTGCAGGCTGGAGAAGTTGTTTGACCGCAACTGAGCTACAAAATATAAGTATTTTTTGATTATTTTAACAGATTACTGTTTTTATAATTTAATATATATAAAGCACTTTGTCTATTCAGAATCTTCAGAAATCTTTTTCTGTTTAAAAACTGTCATAGCTTGTTGTCTTAGGCTATTGTATAATCTGAAACATTTACTCTGTGTAATTATCTCTTGGCTAGTGGGGGCTGGTTCTTTTGTGTTCTTGTAGAAAAAAGTTGTTGTTCTAGTCTTTGGTGCAGGCTGGAGAAGTTGTTTGACCGCAACTGAGCTACAAAATATAAGTATTTTTTGATTATTTTAACAGATTACTGTTTTTATAATTTAATATATATAAAGCACTTTGTCTATTCAGAATCTTCAGAAATCTTTTTCTGTTTAAAAACTGTCATAGCTTGTTGTCTTAGGCTATTGTATAATCTGAAACATTTACTCTGTGTAATTATCTCTTGGCTAGTGGGGGCTGGTTCTTTTGTGTTCTTGTAGAAAAAAGTTGTTGTTCTAGTCTTTGGTGCAGGCTGGAGAAGTTGTTTGACCGCAACTGAGCTACAAAATATAAGTATTTTTTGATTATTTTAACAGATTACTGTTTTTATAATTTAATATATATAAAGCACTTTGTCTATTCAGAATCTTCAGAAATCTTTTTCTGTTTAAAAACTGTCATAGCTTGTTGTCTTAGGCTATTGTATAATCTGAAACATTTACTCTGTGTAATTATCTCTTGGCTAGTGGGGGCTGGTTCTTTTGTGTTCTTGTAGAAAAAAGTTGTTGTTCTAGTCTTTGGTGCAGGCTGG
Organism: Protopterus annectens; assembly: GCF_019279795.1. Lineage (NCBI taxonomy): Eukaryota > Metazoa > Chordata > Ceratodontiformes > Protopteridae > Protopterus > Protopterus annectens. Next base: position 189,432,862 of record NC_056738.1, read on the forward strand.
AGAAGTTGTTTGACCGCAACTGAGCTACAAAATATAAGTATTTTTGATTATTTTAACAGATTACTGTTTTTATAATTTAATATATATAAAGCACTTTGTCTATTCAGAATCTTCAGAAATCTTTTTCTGTTTAAAACTGTCATAGCTTGTTGTCTTAGGCTATTGTATAAATCTGAAACATTTACTCTGTGTAATTATCTCTTGGCTAGTGGGGGCTGGTTCTTTTGTGTTCTTGTAGAAAAAGTTGTTGTTCTAGTCTTTGGTGCAGGCTGGAGAAGTTGTTTGACCGCAACTGAGCTACAAAATATAAGTATTTTTGATTATTTTAACAGATTACTGTTTTATAATTTAATATATATAAAGCACTTTGTCTATTCAGAATCTTCAGAAATCTTTTTCTGTTTAAAAACTGTCATAGCTTGTTGTCTTAGGCTATTGTATAATCTGAAACATTTACTCTGTGTAATTATCTCTTGGCTAGTGGGGGCTGGTTCTTTTGTGTTCTTGTAGAAAAAAGTTGTTGTTCTAGTCTTTGGTGCAGGCTGGAGAAGTTGTTTGACCGCAACTGAGCTACAAAATATAAGTATTTTTTGATTATTTTAACAGATTACTGTTTTTATAATTTAATATATATAAAGCACTTTGTCTATTCAGAATCTTCAGAAATCTTTTTCTGTTTAAAAACTGTCATAGCTTGTTGTCTATTTTGTCCCACCCTCCCTCCCTGTTGGTGTCTTGCTCTTATACTTGGTGGCTTTGCAGTTGCCCGCCCCTACTGTGACACACCTCCCAGTCTAGTGTCATTAGCTCATTCTTCTTAATACAGAGAGAACATTTGATAAGGCCTTCTGTTCCTCCTTTTTACCTTTTCAAAAAGTAAAACAAAACTTTTTTTTCTTCTTCGCCTGAACCTTCTTGTGTTCTGACTGTCCTTCTCAAACATATTGGAAATATACAGTATATTTCAGAGCATTTGTTATAACTGTATTTGCTATAACCGATTTAAGTATTTTTCTGGCTTTTGAATATTTACTGCTTAGCGACTGCATCTTAGCCTGTTTATACAGCTCTGCATTCTATTTAAACTGTTTTTGTGTTGATTAACTGTTTTGCACTCTAAAAAGTTATTTGTTGCTTAATTTTACCTGTAGGCTAACACACTCAAGTGTGCTAACCATAAAAGCATTTATAGCATTTACTGTCTGTTTTTTCCTTGTCTCTGTAAAAAAAAAAAAAAAAAAAATCTCTTGTTTTCCCACCTTACTGAACTAGAGTAGTCCAGTTTCAGAGTTGCTGATCCCTGGGCTTTGTTTTTAGTTCCTGTTACTGATCCATTGCCTTAGTAGGAAGGAGGGAAGTTTCTTTGCTTACCAGTCGGAGTGGCAAGCACTGAGCAGCCTTTCTGCCTGAATTGGTGAAGTTTCAGCCAGAAACTAGTAGTCTATTGGTCGTTTTGGGCCAATTCCTAGCTCCTTTCAGCCCCTGCTATAAAACACGCTAAACACGTGTTTTCCAGCTTGTACCAACTCTGCACAGATCCTCGTGGTGGCCTGCAGAGTGATCCAAGCAACAGAGAGCTAAAAGAGTGACTTTCTACCAGATATAAGTATTTTTGTGGCTTTCCCACTGTTATTAAGCTAGCGACTGCATTTAGCCTGTTTTACTGCTACTTTAAGTGATTTCTGCATTTTACACTGTTTATTGCACTTTAAGTTACTAATTGTTGCAAATTGTTTCTGTAGGCTACACACTAAAGTGCGCTAGCCGATTTACAGCATTTATAGCATTTACTGTCTGTTTTTTCCTTATCTCTGTAATAAAACAAAAAAATCTCTTGTTTTCCCACTTTACTGAACTAGAGTAGTCCAGTTTCAGAGTTGCTGATCCCTGGGCTTTGTTTTAGTTCCTGTTACTGATCCATTGCCTTATTAGGAAGGAGGGAAGTTTCTTTGCTTACCAGTGGGAGTGGGAAGCACTGGCGCCTTTTGTCCGATTTGGTGAAGTTTCAGCCAGAAACTAGTAGTCCATTGGTCGTTTGGGCCAATTCCTAGCTCCCTTCAGCCCCTGCTATAAAACACGCTAAACTGTACTGCTGATCTAACCAGCATATCCTATAACTGAAAAGTTCATCTCTACTTGATTCCCAAGTAGACTATTCTCTATCTGTAAAGCCTAGCACTTACTCCTACAGTACTTGCACCTTGATAAAGCACTCTTATTATAGATAGTACCCCACCAGCCCAAAACCCACTTCCCCGGTGTCCTTTGAAAGTTCTTTATCTACTACTTCTAGTATGTCGAGGATCAGTTGCTAGTGTCCTCTCCAGCTCAACTGGTGAACCTGGGAATATTGAGGCAATGTTACAATTGCCTCATGTACCTGAACAATCCTCTCCTTCTCCCACAAAACACAAATACATGCGAGAGATGCAACTATATGGCCAAACTGGAGGCTGAGCTCTCTCAACATAGGACTGGCAAGACCAGACAGGAGGAGAAGGCAACCACACACAATACATACCCAGTCACACATGGTACCATCACAACTTCAAATCATACACATACTCACACAAAGACATACTCGGAGGCTCTGGTCAAAAGTTTACCAAAACAGCAGAGGCCACCAAAGCAGACACCCAAACAAATAGCACCTCACGACCCAACACATGCAACACATAGACCACACAGTCAGAGTGTCAAACAGTCACAGCCCTTAAGGCCAAACAAAATGCCAGACACACTTGTCATTGGTGATTCCATAGTCAGACACACTGACGTCCCGCTCACCAGACTGAGTAAGGAGAAGGTCACAGTAAGCTGCCTGTCGGGCGCTAGAATCCGCCACATAACGCAAGCACTCAGGTCTCTCAACAGCAGGTACAAGTACGACTCAGTCATTGTCCACGCTGGTGTCAACGACCTGGGGCGTACCTCCTTGGACTACATGAAAAGGGACGTCGAGGAGCTCTCTGATTATGTAGCCCAGGCAGGTATGACCCTGACCTTGAGCAGTATCCTACCTTCACCTAGAATGATGCCACAATACAGTGATAAGATGATCAGCTTTAATAATTGGCTTAAATTCTGGTGTCATTCAAAGGGGATCCAATGTCTGTCTGCCTGGGATGACATGCTGGACAAGCCACGCTGCTTTGCAAGGGACGGCTCGCACCTGTCACCCTGGGCTTCCGGATATTGGCAAAGGCTCTTGCCACCCCATAGTGCCTTTTTAGGCAAGGCTCAAATTCTAAACCTACCACCCTAGAACACCAAAATGGAAAAAACTAAGGGTAATGCTGCTCAATGCCAGAAGTCTCAATCTCAAGATGCACTTTCGAGGCCCTTCTCAATATGGAGAACATCGATGTCTGTGCTGTGACAGAAACCTGGTTCAAGGCTCCTGAGAGCACCCCAGCACTAACAGGTTTCACCTCATATCATCGTTCGGCCCCAAAATCCGGACAACACCAAGAAAGGAGGGGTGTCCATATTCATAAAGGACACCCACACCTCAAGGTTGGTGGCAACGCACGATGCATCTGAGACCATCCAGGTGCAATTAACCATAGGCAAGACTGCTCTGCAATTTGTAGCATGTTACAGGCCACCCTCTCAAACTCAGGAACCTCACATGGCCTTCCTGAAAACATTGGAGGGATAAATGTATCTCCAAACACCATCATACTAGGTGACTTCAACTACCCTAATATAGACTGGGAACACTACTCAAGCCCGAACACTCTAACCCAAAGATTCCTGGAGTTCATAAACTCAAATGCCATGGAACAACTAGTCACCATCCCCACAAGAGGTGAAAACATACTTGATCTCATCATCACGAACATGGGATCAAAATGTTCAACACCGGAAGTATACCCCTCACTGGTGAGATCAGATCATAAACTAATCTCGCTGGAGGTCCTCATCCGCCCACCTGAAACAAAAAGACCACAGTGAAAAACTTCTCAAAAGCCGATTTCACACTTCTAAAAACTAGTGTGGTCTCCTTTAAGGCCCCTGAGCCAGTGGTAAACATTACTCAAACCGCTGAATCACTTACAAATGCCTTCTACCAGCACCTACAGGACTGCATGGATCAGGCAATCCCAAACAAAACTAAGACTCTCTGTACCAAAGGCAAGTGTCCAGTCTGGTGGACCCCAGCCATAAACAAGCTCTACAACAAAAGGAGGAAGCTACTACAAGATAGAGCAAAATCCTTGAAAGGTAAGACACCTTTGATCATTATAAGTAAAAACTAAGAGCTCTCATAAAATCATCCAAGGCAAATTTTGAGAGAAAAATCGCCAAGGACTCTAAAGACAATCATAAGGCCTTCTTTAGCTATGTTAGAAACCTAGGAGGAAACTCCCAGATATGCTCAGAATTAGTTCAAAATGATGTGAAAATTACTGAACCTACACACATTGCTAACATACTGGCTGACAGGTTCAGTGCAAACTTCTCCCCCCCAAAAGGAGAGATATCTATTCCAGAGGATTGTAGCCCCCCAAACATCTCCAACGCCCAGGTGAGAACTGCCCTCACTAAGGCAAAAACACAGCATCCATGGGACGGATGGTGTCCCCGGCTGTGTGCTTCATGAACTCAATGAGGAATTAAACCCACAGTTAGGACAGCTGTTTAATCTTAGCCTCACCTCAGGATACGCACCCAAGGAGTGGCGCACGGCGACTGTGGTCCCACTTCATAAGGCGGTGCCTCCACAGACCCTGGAAATTACCGCCCATTAGCTTGACAAGCCTTATCTGCAAAGCCATGGAGAGGATCATAATGGAACTCATAAATAAAGACATAGGGAACTTGCAGACTTTGGATCCAACCCAGTTTGGCTTTGTCAAAGGCAGATCCTGCCTCTTAAACTTGGTTGACTTTTCGAGACAGTCACCAAGGCCATTGATGAGGAAAGGCAGTCCATACAGCCTACCTCGACCTGGCAAAGGCCTTCGACACAATACCCCACTCAGGTATCATCGAAAAACTCATCAGCTTGAATGTAAACCCATACATCACAAGATGGGTTGCAAACTGGCTAAGCGACAGAACCCACAGGGTCAGAGTTGCTGGAGCTATGTCAGACTCAAAGCCTGTCACAAGTGGTGTCCCACAGGGCTCAGTCCTGGGTCCACTCTTGTTCGGCATCTACTTTTCTGAAGTACAAGCAAACACAGGAGGGTTATGGCTGACAAAGTTTGCAGATGACTGCAAACTGGGCCATAGTCGAAAACACATCTGACACAGATATCCTCCAGAAGGGCCTCACAGAAGCGGATAACTGGTGCCAGAGCCATGGCCTGAAGTTAAACGCCAAAAATGCATAGTCATACCCTTGGGAAAAACAAGGTTACCCTAGCTACCATATAGGTGACAATCCACTGAGCACAGAAAAAGTCATCAGGGATCTGGGGACCCAAGTTGACAGTAGTCTTTCGTTTGACACTCATGTTGCTAAAGTAGTTAGGAAAACCTTCTATATCGCCCACCTGATCATGAAGGGATTCACATCTAGATCAAGGGAGGTCATCGTCCCCTGTACTCATCACTCATTAGACCTATGATTGAGTACAATGCCCGTTCGGAATGTATCTGACCAGACACCTGATGCAGCTTGAAAGGCCCCAAAGTTCCTCACTAAAAGGATAAAGGGTCTCAAAAATATGTCTTATGCTGCCCGACTGAAAGAACTCCAGCTTTATTCAGTCTCATACCGCTTGCTCAGAGGTGACCTGTGCCTGACATATAAGGCCATGTCAAACCCAGATTTGATGAATATGCTTCACCTCAAAAATCTAGATCCCTCAGAACCACAAGGGCGGGAGACTTAAACCTTGACACGGTTATAAATAGAACGTGCTGGAGGGACAGATTCATCACCCAGAGACTCCCTATGCTGTGGAACAAAATCCGGTACATGTGAGGCAGAGCACCTCGCTGGCCTTGTTCAAGAGGAATCTTGACCAATGGATGGGAGATCGCAGATATACCCCAGGGATTACTTCAGTGTCACTGCTTGACAGAGGCACAGAAAAATGATAGGCATAGTTTTTATTCAAACTAAAGGGGTGGCGAAAGCCACATAACTATGGGCTAGGCTTATAAATGCCCTTGGGCAGATAGCCTAGTATGAACCTATGAACCTATGAACCTATGTGTGTGTTCATTTCCTTCTGATGGGAAACTGGCTCTGTTAAGCAGCAGGATCTCATCACAGTACTCCCATTGCTGTGCGATCTACATTTAGAGATGCAGAGGTGTCACAATGCAGGGGCCTCCCCCTCAAAATACTGCTTAATGTACTTGTAGTATTTGAGGAATCAGAGTTTGGTTATATAAACTCAACAGGACAGGAATCTGTGAAAGATTCATCAATAAAGAGTCATGCACTCTTTCACATACTTACATGTGTATGAATATGCATGTGGATATTTGTGTGTATGTAGATGTACTGAATAACATCAAACTACCTGAACATCAGTGTCAGTAATGTTGACAACAAAGGGTTGACAATACAAATGTCAGCAGAGCACTGTGCACGCATGAGGAACTTTCTTGGCACATCAAGCTTAAACTTCAAAAAAAAAAGAAAAATATCAGTTTTTGCAGGGGGGGGGGGTCTGTGCCTACCAGACCCAATGCTAATTATAAGTACTAACTGAGACTGCTCAGTCACCAGGTAAAGGGCATATTCCCCACCCCCTATCGACCATTTGCTTTGTTGACCAAAGTGTGTCGACAGATATCAACATTTGGGAGTTTCGACCAACTTAACTGCTCTCTCTCTCTCACATAAACACACACACACACACACACACACACACACACACACACACACACACACACACACACACACACACACACACACACACACACACACACACACACACACACACACACACACACACACACACACACACACACACACACACACACACACACACACACACACACACACACACACACACACACACACACACACACACACACACACACACACACAGACACTATTGAACATACAGTGTCCTGATACCCTACGGATTGATTTCCTAACATTAAACACACTAAGAAAGACGCATTCTGCACCCCCACACCCCTTGCTATTTATAAATACAAACTCCAAGATTGCACAATCTCCAGGGAAAGGAAATATTCCCCTACTCGGGGATTGTCAATCTCACACACCTATTGACCATTTGGCATCGACCTGCTGTTTGTTGGGACACACTATACATTCGATACAGTGTCCATCACCCATATAATATATATTATTATAGCTAGCTAGATATATAGATATATATATACTGCTGCTTACAAATCTGGCAAAGCAAGTCAAATGTGGTCTTAGCTTCTTGTTTTGAGAAACAGTCTTCAAAGGAAGGGTAACTGTATATGAACAAGAATGATAGAACTAAGACAATCTCATTTTTCATTTTTCATTTCTTCATGCCCTCTTTCAAAATTTGTAAAGCTGTCTTTGCCAGTCCATCAGATGAAGCATGAAATGGTGCAGTCTCTGTTGTTGACTAGGATTGTAGATAACTCACAGAGTGTTACTGAAAATCCAACAAACCTGAAGTCAGTAATGTGTTCAGTGATCACAGTGAGAGAGGAGATATGTATTTTCTCCCTGTAGGTCCCATATTAAAGCCAGTTCCCAATATTTGTTGGATTGTAATTGACATTTTCATGAATCAAAGAGAATTCAATCACCTTTCTATATATGTGAGTATATACATATATAAAATAAGAGGGAGGGAGAGAGAGAGAGGCTTTAGACCAGCTAATCTAGTCACTGAAGGGGGGAAGAAGAAGAGGAGGAGTACGAGTACCCAGAGAAAACTTCAACAGACATAGAGATAACATGCAAACTACAGACAAATTGAGACCAGAGGTCAGGACAGAACCACAGTCCCTGGAGCTAAAGATCTTACTACTAAGCCCTGAATTTGTTCAGTACCTGTGTCTGTTATTGTAGTTACTGACTGTGTTCCATCTGTAACAATGAAGCATGGCAGTTAAATCACAACAAGATGGACAGAAACTGATCCAGTTTTGAACATGGAAAAATGACAGATCTCTTGAGCAGTGCAGAGATTCCAACATGTTTTCTACCAGAAACATCTGATATACCTGTGGAAAATATGGTTAAGAAACTTGCACCTGCTCTTGCTGTGATTAAAGCCACTGAAGAACCCCTACAGTGGATCTGAGGCACAGAGGCTAAATCTAAATCCCTGACTTTGATCTAGAAGGCTTAGGATTAATTAGTGACCCAGATGCTGGAGGAGCTAATGAGAGCTTGCCTAATTCAAGGGACAAATGGCCTGGGCAACTGTACTTCCAACACCTAGTAAAGGCTACAGAATATAGAAAGAAGCAGCAGGTGGTCTTGGGGTATGTGCCTGTCTCTGCAAGGCTATGTGTATGAATGGTAGCCCTCAGCATATGAGTACAGAAGTGAGCTTTTACAAGAGAGGACATTTCAGGCCCTGCTATGTAAAGAGTGTATGCAGCAGATGCCATTTGAGGGGCTCATGATTTAAAGCTAAAATCCCTAAATCTGCTCCAGTTGGCTCCATTGCCTGACACTCAGCTCTCCCCCAGAAGGAAGTGAATGTGCTGATGGGTCATCAGAGCATTCAAAAAGAGGTTGGAGTGGCTAAATGGTCAGACAGGGTTCAGGAACTCAGAGAAGATTTAAAATCAAATAGAATACTTACTTGCATCTGTGGTGATGGAAGACAAACATTTATTGGATTTACTAAATACCATGCAACCTAGTACTTGTGAAATCTATCCAATTCAGGATCCCAACTATTTACCTCTTGAAACCTGCCATTTCTTCTGAACATTGTGCTCAACTAACAAAGTGCTAAAAACCTAGAACATCTAACAATTTATACAGATATGTCTTTGTTACAAATTCAGTGGGTAACATTTGGAAGAAGCTTCTACAATTAATCACTGACTTAATAAACCAAATATCTTTAAAAGCAAAATGAAACTGTACTTTAAAAAACACAAATTGTATGCAACTGCTAATTCTTAGCCAAAGTAACTTTGTGTAACTGCTAACCCTTAGCCAAAATAATATTATATGTGACATTCACCCAAAATTTGCCACAGTTTAACTATTTTCCATACAAACCCAATAGAAACCATTTTGGGTAGATATATCCATATTGTGTATGTAGCTTCAAATCTTATCAGTATCTATGTCCTTCTCTTCAAACGATCTCTTCTCCTGTCTCTGATTTTCGTAACATTTACTGATCTTTATAAAGCATAATGCTTTAAGTCCTGTATGCCCTCAGCCCAGACATTGTAACTATAAATATCTCACCCTTCAGATTATTTTTTGTTCTCTCCCCCATTGCTTCATTCTTTCAGTGCCCCATTCATCACTGGGTATAACAGCACCTTCAATCATCCCTTGAACCAACACTGATTTTTTTTCTGGCTGATTCTAGTGTGGAAATTAAAGGCATCCTGGGGAGGTCTCACCAGCAACTGCTTAAGTGAGGGGAGAGATTTTTTCTGTTATGAACTACCCTCTTGCCCCTCCCCCTCCCCACCCCTGTGTCCATCCTGGAATCATCCAAGGGCTACTCCCTTCTTCATGGATCATGCCTCCCCTTAGAGAGGTCCAAGATGAACATCCCTCCCCTCAGGGATAGGTATGTCCACCCCCCCTCAGCAACATCTCAGGTGCCCGGGCCACTAACTGAACACAAGACACCTGGGCCATAGTTAGAGAATTATCCCTTTATACCATGGTGTTGGCTCACTCCCTTCAAATTTTTATTCATAAATTCTGATATCACACTGTGCACAATATTTAGTTCACTGTTCATACGTCTATGAAATGGTATGCTGAGTTTCTAATAAAAAAGGATATTATCAATGAGTTTATTATCATACTGAGAGTTGTACTAACCAATATAAAAGGCTGACTGAAGAACAAATATTTAAAATATGGCAGAAATTGCTGCATGGTGTTTCACTGTGTTAATCAGGTTGGAGTTTTTTGTTGATGTGCTTTTATACCAAATTTTAACTACCAGCACATATCTGTGATTTTTATATGTTGTATATTTTATATCTTGGCTGAAGAGTTTGCCTTCCAGGCCTCCACTAAAAATGAATCACAACCCAGATGAACAACCCACTAATCGAAACAGATATTTGCATATATACATGCATGCATAAATGAATACATACATGCATACTTAATTAAATAAGCATGGTAGATTTTGGTGAAACCTTATTTTTCTTCTTTTGCAAAACACTAGAATGTGCTTTTATTTTACTGAAGGCCACGCTGCTCAACCAAACCTTTGCAGTTAGAAAATCACACTGAAGCTTGAACTATTGTCTCATTACTGCTAAATGCTGTGCCATTTATTTATTTATAAATTTGTAACTGGGTATGTATACTGGTCCAAAAACCTTTTTCTGGTATAACCCAGGCCTTGAAGGCATTGCAAAAAGAGTAATAATAAATCACGTGTGCTTGACAATAGTTTTGGCATATGTATTGTGTACAATTATTTATTTATTTATTGCATTTGTTGACAGGAATGTATAAGTGGACACAAGAGTCCACTTTTCAGTGGCGATCCGGTGAGAAAAGAGCCAGTTAATACATAGATATAGTTTTATACATAGTGTAGAAAGAAGCACTACTTTTTACAAATTATACATAGTCTAGTGTCAAAAGGGATATTACATTATCGCAAATTTAAAATGTCGAAAGTCAAAAGAGCAAAAGTGCCGAAAAGTCGAAGTTCTGTTTTTGAGATCGCAGTACAGTGAATATTGGGATATTTGCCTTTTCCTCACTGTATTGTGATCTCGGAGTTGAAATATTTAGCGGGGGGTGTGGGAGGTGCAGCCCCCCGCAACATGGAGTTTGAGTTTCGGCATTTTCACTCTTTTGAGGGTTTGACATTTTACGTCTTCAATAATATGGTATAGATGCTTAAAAAAACAAACATTTTGCAGAAGTTTTTAGATAGAGTCGACAGTCATTAGAAAATAAGACAGCATTTTTATAGTTTATATATAGTCTAGTGACTAAAGTTTTGTATACATGGTGTGCAAGTGTATACATGGGGTGCAAAAGTCATGGACTGCAATTTAGAAAAATCTGTATAGTAATGGAGAAAAACAGTTTGAAACATAGGGTACAGACAGAGATTATCACTTTGAGTGAAGACAGATTTTTTTGCATCAGTGATTATACAGACAATGAGATACATAAGAGCACCAATATTTTGTACTTTGGTTTTCAGTGAGCAGACTATGTATTACATAGACATAAAATTTCAGGAGAGCAGTACCATGCTGTTTTTACTGAGCATATTTTACAATACAGACATTAAATTGTAGAAGAACGACATCCTCTTATGCTTTGGCTGTCAGTTAGAAACTGACATATTGGTCTTCATGCAGACTAAAGTCAAAGAAATAGCCAGGGTAGAAGGGGTGAAAGATGAGGAGGAAGAGGTGAGGAAGAAGGGGTAACTGTAGGTGTATATATGAAGGTATGCCACCACTATGCACACAGATTACAGCCATCACACTACCAGTCCCAAACAACTATAAAGAACTTTAAGACCCTAGACAAACTACTCAAACTCTATTTTTACCTCAGAATCCAACTCATTAGCTGCGGTGATATACACTCAAACCCAGGCCCACAAAATCTAGGAGCCCCCACCCTCAACCTGAATGATACCCTACTCCACCAAGACAAATCCACGCTCCTCATTTTAAATTAAAATGTCGGAAGTATACTAAACAAAGTCCACGACTTTAATGCACTACTCTCCTTTTATCAACCTGAGATAGTCATACTAACAGAGACTTGGCTTAAACCAGGCAACCACAACAATGAAATCACTCTACCAGGTTATAATATAATTAATAGTGATAGAATAGGTAAAAGGGGGGGGGGTTACTATAGTGTATAAATCTCACCTCATCCTTGAGAAAGTACACATAACAACCTGACCTTGATAAAGTTGAACTCACTCTAACAAAACTATAACTTAATGATAGTAAACACATCAGCATCATAGGATGCTACATCCCTCCAGGCAACAATATCCCCATTACAGAAAAACTCCTAGAATGGATATTTAACTCCCTCCCCCAGGAAAGCATAGTATTAGGAGACCTTAATACTGACTGGCAAAACTGTTCCAGTCATAATCCACTCTCCCATATTAACCTACATGGCCTAACCCAACTCATCACTTCCCCCACAAGAACAGACAAGAGAACCAAACACCAATCCACTCTAGATTGGATACTTGTATCCCACCCATCACTGATATCCCTAGCAGGGTGTCTACCAGACACCCCGAGTGACCACCAAGCCACATTCTTACTCAGATCAAAATTACCATAACTGACCCAAATATCTACACGCCTAATTAGAAACAAAAAACACTTTAACCGCTCCAACCTTATAAACGACCTAAAAATGTGCAACTGGACCCCCTTAAAAAACCTACCTCTTGATGAAGCTGTACTATATTTCAGTACTACCTTCTTAAACACCCTTAACCATCACACCCCCTCCAGAACAACAAGAATTAAAACTAAATATGCCCCCTGGTTAACCCCAGACACAAAATCCCTCCTCAAAAAAAAGAAACAAGGCCTGGACCAACTACCTCCCAATTGAACAAACAAATATACGTTGAACTACGTAACGAAACCAAAAAACTCACTAAAACAGACAAAACACCTTACTACCAAAAGTCACAGGATAAGCACAGGAACAACCCACAAAAATGTTGGGCAGCAATTAACTCTATTCTACAACCAGGTAAAACAACTACCCCAACCCCAAAAATAGATAACAACCAAGAAGACATCCCCACTCAATTTAATAATTACTTTACAGAAACCATCCAGACCCTTGCAAACAACCAACCCTATGACAACATCCCCACCCCTGCAAATCCATCCCCCAACTAGCAATTGCCCCAAGTTCAGCTTCCACCCAGAACCAACCAAATCCATTGAAAAACTACTACGCAAGCTCAATCCAACGTCTCTAGCTGCAGATAAATTACCAGCTGAATACCTCCACCTGGCTGCAGAAGCCATATCGTATTCTGTCTTCATCCTAATTAACAGATCCATCTCCGAGTGTATAGTACCCAAGCTATGGACAATATCACATATCATCCCTTTACATAAAGGGGGAACCTCCCTGGAACTCAATAACTACTGCCCTATAGCCATACTACCACCTTTATCTAAAATTTTAGAGAGGGTAATACACAAGCAAATAACGAAATATCTCCTAGAAAATAATCTAATAGCAACACAACAACATGGCTTTAGACCCTTCCATAGCACCTCCACCGCACTAACAGAATTCACCAACATTGTCATTACTCACAGAAACAATGGACTCCTTGTATCTACCACCTTCCTAGACTTGTCCAAAGCATTCGATATGGTTAACCACAGTAAACTCCTTCTTTCACTAGCAACTCTAAACCTTACCACCCCTGCCATCTCCTGGTTCAAAAACTACCTAGAAGGACGGAAACAAGCTGTTATGTGGCAAAACCAACTCTCCCCCTCCCTACCAGTCTCCCTAGGAGTACCCCAAGGCACCATCCTGGGGCCACTTCTTTTTACCCTCTTCACCAATCAGCTCCCAAACAGTATTCCTAAAGCCTCAATAGTGCAATATGCAGATGATGCCACCATAACATGCACAGCCAAATCAATGGACATCCTTCACTCCCTAACACAAGAATGCTTTTCCCTAGCAGAAACTAGGATTACAAACCAAAGGCTCATTCTGAACCCAAGCAAAACAAAGCTAGTACTCTTTAGCTCCCACAGAGCCACACCTCCCACTGATTCTTTTTTCATCTCCTCATTTAACAAGAACACAATCACCCCCACAAATCATACAAAACTCTTAGGGGTTGAAATAGATAATCACCGTAGATTTGGCCTACATATTTCTATAACCATAAAAAAGTACATAAAAAACTTGGCCTACAGTATCGCAATAAAAAATTCCTCACTGACCACTCCAAAACTACAATAGCGAGGACTCACCTACTATCCACCCTACCTTATGCCTCCCCCGTGCTTACAAATCTCTGCAAATCTGACCTAAACAAACTTGATAGTTGTTATAATGAGAGCCAAATTCGCTACAACCTCTCCCATCAGAACACATCACTGTGAATGCCTAAAAAAACTCAATTGGCTAGAACTACCACTACTACTTCAACTCAATCAACTATCACTAGCCCACAAAATAATACATAACTCTGAAAACACCCCAGCCCTACAAAATCTTTTGCAACCCTATACAACTACCAGGCCCTTGAGGTTTAGCACACAAAACCTCCTCAAAGTAACTAAATATAACAATGAAGCTGGAAAGTCTGTCTACAGCCACTGTATAGCAAAAACCTGGAACTCCCTTCCTGCTCACATAACTGACAACAAATCCCCATCACAGTTCAAGAAACTTGTTAAAACTCACTTTTTGAATAATTGACTGTGCTCCTGTATCCCCCCTGGCTAATGTCTCATTAGAACACTCCACCTAACTTAAGTAACTCTTATAAGCCAACCAATCATAGTACTGTACCCACTATGGACAGTTAATCTACTGCTCATCCCATCTCTTCAGGAGTTAGGGAAAACTACCCCAGCAATGCTGAGCTCTCCATAAGCAACTAAAACCAGGAGAAGACATATTGTAAATCAATTTGTTATTCTTCTCAACTAAAACCAGGTGAAGACATATAGTGAATCAATTTGTTATCCTTCACAACTATAGCGAGCATCATCTGCTCTCTTGGAGCCTTATTCTTTTACTCTGATAGTAAATCTATCACATGAATCCTAAACTTAGGAATATCTTCTAAAATTTAATATTATATTGTAGAGAATGACTGTATCCTATATGTTAGGTAATATGTATGTCAAAGTCTCTTCTATGGAAATTGTATGTCAAAAGTCTGTCCTTAAAACTATGTTTTGTAAAAAATTGGTCTTGGAGCTTTTCTCCCCTGGCCTCCACTGAAAATGGACTTGTAATCCAGTTGGACTCTCCCGGTCAACAAATGTAAAATAAAATAAATAAATAAAGAGAGGGAGGGCGGGACTGGGTTGTGATGATAATATGAGAGTATACAGAGAAAGGCAGGAAGGAGATGAGAGTGAAGTAGTGAGTATAGAGAGAAAGGCATGAAGGAGATGAGAGGGAAGTAGTGAGTATAGAGAGAAAGGCAGGAAGGAGATGAGAGGGAAGTAGTGAGTATAGAGAGAAAGGCAGGAAGGAGATGAGAGGGAAGTAGTGAGTATAGAAACAAAGGCAGGAAGGAGATGAGAGGGAAGTAGTGAGTATAGAGAGAAAGGCAGGAAGGAGATGAGAGGGAAGTAGTGAGTATAGAAACAAAGGCAGGAAGGAGATGACATTGAAGTAGTGAGTAGAGACACAAAGGCAGGAAGGAAAATTAGGTGAAAGGTATGAGATAGTGTGGAACTATGGTTACGTACTGGGTAGCTCTCCAGGGATAGTGCAAAGGCTGAGCCAGAGATTTTGAAGGTGTGACTTTAGTTTTTGTTTAAAAGTTATGTGATGTTGTTGTGACAATAGTTTTGGCATATTCATATATATATATATATATATATATATATATATATATATATATATATATATATATATTTATATAAAATGTGTGTGTGTGTGTGTGTGTGTGTGTGTAAAGACAGAATACACAAAACACTGAATACTAAAAATACTGAATTATCAAACACTTCTCTCCCGCTGAACAGCATGTTATCAATACATCCCAGTAACAAAACCAAAATCAAGTGTCATCTGAATAGTGTACATTTAGGGAAGAGTTTTTAGTAATTTAACGAGTAGGGCTGGGTTAAGGTCAGAGTAGTGGTAAGGTTAGGGTTAGCATCCACGAGTAAGGGGGGGCAGAATGCTAAACTTAATTTTGCCTTAAATATTGATCATTCCAATGTCAAATAAAAATCAGATGTTTTCATGTGAAACAGTGACAGCAGTAGCTAGTACTGGGGCATTACAAAATGAAATTCGGTCTGGGAGAAGTTTAAACTTCCTACAGTGAAACACGTATGAAGTTTAAAGTTTTCAAAATGTCTTCTCTTTTTTACTGAAATTGTAGGCTATAAAGGAAGATGTTCTTTGTGTTTAATTGTTGTACTCATCACACTTGGGTTATCTGCCTGCAGGAAGCCCTCAGTTGGCCCAAATACCAGAGACTTAGTATTTCTGCGTCAGTTGCTGTCGCTCTAGGACTGACATCAGGTCATCAAGGGTATAAAAACAGGCAACCAACACCATTACATCAGTCTTTCTTGCCGAGGAGCCTGAAGCAGAAGCAGTTCACACGAGTGCCGGTCAGCCGCTACCTGAGTTTTCGTTTTCGAATTGAATCATCCTGAAGTCTTCTAAAGCTAAGTACCCCGTTGGGGATCCTTTTTTCTTGCTCTAACCAATGTCAGAAAAAGTTAACAATTGTCTCGCCTGTGGAAAGGAAATACCACACCGAGATTTCCATTCTTACTGTGTCACCTGTTTAGGCCCAGACCACGATGTACCTCGCTGTCGGTTTAGGATCTGTGGGATTATTATATGTTTGCTATTAATTGTTAATCTAGCTGGTGCACTTGGTTAAGAGTAAGTATTCTGCTGTGTAGTGTATTAATTAGTTTTTAGCCAGCCGGAGCCTGAGCTTCTCCCTCATGTTAGCGGCTTTGCTTCTCCTGCAAAGCTGCAGCTATACATTTTCTCAGATACTATTCCTAGTTTTGCCACCGCTAATTTCTTATTAAAGTTGTTAAATCATTTGAAGAGCTTGGAATTTATTTTTAATACATGTTAGTTTTATTTCAAAATAATTCTAATTATATTACATTTGCGTAGGTTCCTTAATCTATTCCTAGTCCATGGAATAAGTTACAACAATGGGTCAAACAAAGTGCTACCTTGGCTACCTTTAAGGCTAATCTTGATGAATGGAAGTGCCAACAGAAATTTACACCAGGATTGTCATACCCTGCTTAATTTTGGAAGTAAGCACTTTTAACTGCTTGAAAAAGCTGGCAAGAACTTTTAAGTTTGTCTGTATAAAGGTGTATATGGCTATGTATCTTAGGGCCCCTGAGCTTGCCTGCCTACTATGTTTCTATGTTCCTAATATGAGCATTATAGGAGAAACTCAGTTTTCAGTAGTTCACAAACCTTTTCAGTGCCAGAATTTTCTTTTAATTTACTGTCAAGACAGGTTTTTTATTAGGTACACATTCTAAGTGCTGGTATTGCACTGAATTTTTAAGTTCATAGGTAGTGCTAAATATGTTATCTAGAAGACTACTGCAAGAGTGTAACCCAATTTATCCAAGAGCACTGTGTAATTAAGTGACTTGCTCAGAGTCACATAATAGGCAAGTGGAATCTTTGGAATCAAAACAAACCCTGGAGTTCAGGAAGCGGCTCATTAACCACTCAGCTTTATCAGGCTTTTTGTTTATAACAAGATGAAATGCATATAGATACAAACACAATGTACAAGTTTATGTGGAGCTTGGAAACAGCTGAGATAATTGTTAACTATGTCATATCTGCACTATCGCTGTATTCTGTACTTGACCTTGTCTAAATCAACTGACGTAGAAAAAAGTGAGAGTGCAATGCACTGAAAATTATACTTTTAGTTGTGTTTTCTCTCTCTCTCTCTCTCACACACACACACACACACACACACACACACACACACACACACACACACACACACTAAAAAAAAAGAAACACTTCATTAATTTGAATAATCCTTTCAGCAATTTGAAAGACTTCCAAATTCCACCATGAAAAGGAACATTGTTCAGATGAACACTTCTTGGATGGATGCTTACACTGGCTGAGCAGAGAATTAACAAGGTCCAGTTTCCACAAAACTGAAATGGCTTTTGTACACAGAAATGCATTTATTGGTCTTCTCCTCTTATACAGCTAAGAAATAAAGGATTTCAACTATTTTAGAATAGTTTGTGGAACTCTCCGTTCTCACTAATGTCATTCCTTACTGTTCTTGGAATTGGGAACAGTATTTACAGAAATAAGTTCTTCCTTCAAAGACGCACAAAATATTTTTTTTAAGTTTAACCTCTAGAAATCGAACACAGTTTTCTCTTTTAGTGTCAGTGATGTGAATCTAAAACTGGAAATTAGAGTTTACCCCCCACCCTCAAAAGCTCAGCAGTACTCCTGTAAAGTTGGTGAATGTCTGAATGTTTTCACCTGCAAGTGCTTGCGGTGGGACATTGTTATAGAAATAAAGACATTGATGCTAGATGTGAACCATATGACAATCATTTTGGGAAAAGGACTTTCAAGCAATGACCAGCTTCTGCATTAATGCACAGATAGTGGAAATGTGAGTTGGTCATGGTGTCAGGAATAACCTGTTTGCTGAGGAGTTGTCACTTTGGATTTGATTATATACCCTCTGCAGGGGATGGTGGGGGCCTTGCCACTCACACAGAAAAAAAAATAAATTCAAAGTCTGCTTATTTTAAACAGAAGCAGAATTAGGATGAAAGGTCATAATATGTCTTTAAATAAACTAGTAATGATACGTGGGAATAAATATTGCCTGCAGTTTTCCTTCCACAAAAATTCAATCTAGTCATACCTCTCAACCTCTTACATCAAGAAATCTGGACAAAGCCATACATAATGGGAGACAAAGGCCCAAAAATAGGGACAGATTTTAAATATTGCTCTTACAAACTTAGAATGTTGATAGAATAACAGGTTTTGCATTAGCATGAATTTTCTGAAATGTATGACGTCTGAAACTCAAATGTCTGTCATTATTCTCTGACTTTAGTCTTCAATGATTTGCCAAATATTTCCGAGAAACCACAATATTGTGAAAGCCAGACCAAAAATATGAATGGACAGGCTATAAAAATCTGTGCATTTGAGAGGTATGAATCTAGTATATATTTTCAAAGCTCATAGGATAATTGGTCACAAAGCTGACACTTCAAATACCAGTTTGGACAAAAAACACCATTCAACATGGCATTTGTTTTTCTTGTAGGGTAAATCTCTCATATGCACTGAGCAAGTGGGCTAAGCCTGTTTTATCCATAAATAATATAATCAACTCTAAGGTTACTACATCTTAAGAAGCTGGGATTCCTCTTTGCTATCACCTCCATTGATCAACATGTGGTTTTGAACACCAGTGTGTTAGCATACAGGTGATCGCTACAGAAGTTGTTGGCTCTCATTTTAAATTCCACCAGAGATTTGGAACCCATGACCTACAGAAAGACTGCTACTTACCTACTGTAGCTCTTCCTTGCTATCTCTGCAGACTATCTTACCTACTCCCACGAGACTCTCCCATTCTGTCTCCCTTCATGGGTATTTCCCAGTGGGTTGAGAACTTGTAAGGAGTGGCATTACACAAGTAATCATGGAGATGGTTTGTGCCTTGATAGTTGATATGAACACCAACATCACAGCAGCAGTATCCTCTGCCTGCCTCTTATGTTCATGTGTACACTCCTACGATAGCTATAGTCACTAGCTTATGACTACCAAGCACATATACTTAAGGACTATGATCTTTGATAGTCATACAAGGTTCTGCTTGCATGGCACCATTTCCCTTTATCCAGCATCGGTGAGCCACCATAAGCTGTTCACTCCCACTGTTCCTTGCATGGCTTTTCCCACATCCCATCCAAGACACTAATAAAACTCATGTTGTCTGGGTTGCAGTCATGATTTTAACCCACTATGGCACAGAGATGGGACTATACTGTATGTTTTTAAATAACTATCTCAAAGCCCCTTCCCTCTCCCACCACAGTGCACACATACTTTCATACTGTGTCATGTTATTCTTTGAATGGATATTTTACTTATCTTAATCATTTGGACACTAGTGTTTTCTAGCAGATTTTACATCACTGGTTCATCACATTGAAACAAAAGAGTAACCATCCCACAGCAGATGCAAACAGGACCTAGCTAGAGAGACCCTGACAAAACATAGAGCCACCTATACAAAGATATTTGCAAATTTTCCTTAATCAGGTCATCATGGGGATATACTAAATTCTCCTAAAAATAACACTCTTCCAACATGTTGTCTCTTGAAAGCACAATGGCACAAAGGTTTTTAATAATAATGCATAGGCCAAGAAACAAAATTACAACAGCAACAGACATCTGTATTTTCAATGCTGGTATAAATTTGGCACATTTGCATGGAGCTGCTCACCGTGCCATTGCCCTATACAGACAGAAACATCTCGAAGCAAATTTTCCTATAAAACTGCCCATAAAGTGGCACCCTGTAAAGCAGTAAGTATAGAGCAAATACCTTGCACACTGACAAGCTTAGAGCAGATAGATAGCACGTTGAGTGGCAATAATATTACATTTATTAGAATTTAGTATTTTATAGCCTAGTCTGCATCCAACACTCCACCCCCCAAAAGCACTGTTAACGACCTTCTGTAAACACCAGTATGTCACACCCTTGTAGTTCACCAACTAGAGGCCTGGACAACATGAATATGCAATTTCCTAACTTCTCTGCAGCCTCCGTGGTATTTTAATACAATGTAGCAGTTGTATCATGTTTACTGACGACCACTAAATCCTTAAAGTAACAGATACATTATGAGAGAGGTGTACATACACAATGTCACTGGAGGCTAAACTCTCATATCCAAGTACACATCAGGTTGTCAAAACCACACATACAACACCAACCACACAAAGTACACAACATATACAAACCAACATATGCTGAGGAACTTAAATGCAACCTTCCTAAACAAAAAAAAATCTCCTAGACTGCCCATTGACAAAGATTATCCTCAGCAAACCCAAAAGCACGCGAAAGCTGCACACACCAAACATACAGCCAGTGGACTCAGTGGAACCCCAAATACAAATCCCATAAGGCAAGCAAACACACTTTCCAGCACCTTAATTATAGGGGACTCCATTGAAAGACACACGATACCCTTTTAAGCAGGCTGACCAAGGAGAAGATAACAGTTAGTTACC
This sequence comes from Protopterus annectens, assembly GCF_019279795.1. Taxonomy (NCBI): domain Eukaryota; kingdom Metazoa; phylum Chordata; order Ceratodontiformes; family Protopteridae; genus Protopterus; species Protopterus annectens. Next base: position 189,454,013 of record NC_056738.1, read on the forward strand.
TTATCTGGAGCTAGGATTCACCAAATTACGTATCACTCAAGTCACTGCACCACAGGTACCAGTATGATTTCATCATATTCCATGTAGGTGTAAATGACCTGAAATGTACCTCTCTGCACTATATGAAGAGATATATTATAGCTCTCTCAATGTGTCTCAGGCTGGTATGAGGCTAATACTGAGCAGCATATTACCTTCACTTAGGATGTTGCCACAATATGAACAAACGATGATTGATTTTAACAACTGTCTGAGTTTCTGTTTCATAAGGAGATCCAGTATTTGTCAGCATAGGAAGACATGTTGTTTTGACAAGGATAGTCTGCACCCACCCCCTCTAGGCTTTTGAATACTGGCTAAAACTTTATCGTCCCCATAGAGCCTTTTTTAAGAAATGTTAAATTGACAAACGTACCAACATAGCAAAATCAACTCAACTGAACCTCAAGGTGTTACTGCTAAATACCAGTAGCCTAAACAAAGAAATACTACACTACCTCCAAGTCCTCCTCACCCTGGAGAATATAGACATCCGTGCAGTTACAGAGACATGGTTTAAAGCTGCAGGGAGTACCCCGGCAGTGGAAGGCTTCAGTGCCTTCCACACTTTTATACCAGTAGCTGTACAGACAGGGACTAAAGGTGGAGGTGTCTTGATATACATCAATAACAAGCATACCTCTAGGTTGGTTAAACAGGATAACACACTGGGGTTTCTCCACGTGAAGGTCACCATAGATAAAAATCGCATACCATATCCTAGCAAGTTATAGGTCACCCTCTATGTCCTACGAAACTCATAGCGCATACATAAACCTACTGCAGACACTCATCATCCAACCTGACACCTTACTCACACCTTATCCCTCTACAGACTAGGAATCCAACATGGCCTCAAATCTGCAGGCACAAAGATTCCTAGACTTTGTAAATACAAACACCCTTGACCAGTTAATGATTACTTCCACTAGAGGTTCCAAATTACTGGACCTTGTAATCATAAATATGGAAGAATGCTGCACCCCCTCCCCCAATGTCATGTCCTCCCTGGAAAGGTTTGACATAAAGCTGTCTCCTTTGACATCAAAATCAACTTGATAATCCCATTAAACCCGGTATCAATTAAGAACTATTCTAAGGCAAACTACTTTTTATTAAGTGATGGTTTGTTAAAATTCAGTACTCCTCCAAACCGAGAGAACGCAACAGCCTAGCAACTGCTGCACCTACCAGAAGTAAGCCCAAAACAAATTCCAAAAAATAAAAAAATAAAAAAACACCCTTGTGGCATCCCAAATTAAACAGGGTATACAACAAAACGGAAAAACATCATGGCTAAAATCAGGAAGTGTAACTCCCATAAAGATAAGATTTCTCTCATCAAATTAAACAGACAAATAAGAGGGCTAATTAAGTCCAATAAAGCTAATTTTGAGGTCATGATAGCTTCCCAATCAAAAGAGAGCCATAAGGCCTTTTTCAACTATGTCAGAAATCTCAAAGGCAGCACACAGCAGTGTGCTGAGCTGGTGGTTAATGGTACCACATTCATGGAGTCAGGTGATGTATTTGCTGACAAATTCATTTCCAGCTTTACCCCCCACTCTCTAGCACACTCCCCCCAAGGAATACCTTCAAGCATAACCCCTCCAGCTATAAAGAGAGAGCATGTCCTGGCTGCCCTACCTAAAGCCAAGAACACAGTGTCTGTGGACCCCGATAGTGTCCTGGGATGCCTCCTGAATAGTCTAAAATATGACCAGTCAGGGCCACTAGATTTACTATTTAACTATAGTCTGAAATCAGGCTTCATGCCACGAGAATAGAGGACTGTAACAGTCATCCATCTTCAGAATGGTAGATCATCAACAGATCCCAGAAACTACAGGGCGATTAGTTTGACTAGTCTTAAATGCAAAGCCATGGAAAAGATTATCATGGAAATGAGCATCAAAGAAATAAGAGACCTTCAGACAGTGGATCCATCCCAGTCTGGCTTTATCAAAAGAAGGTCATGCCTACTGAACCTGGTTGACTTTTCTGAGAAGATCACCAAGGCAATGGATGAGGGTAAAACAGTGCATACTGACAACCTTGACCTGACTAAGGCATTTAATACAATATCCCACTTGGGCATTGTTAACAGACTTACAGAATTAGGCATAAACCCCTATATGATTAGTTAGATACTGTATTTCCCTGAAAATAAGACTGGGTCTTATATTCTTTCTCCCGGTGAAATGCGCACTAGGGCTTATTATCAGGGGATGCCTCATTTACCCGCATTGTACAACAATCTACCTTTATTCATTTATTCATGTACAAAAATCGACATTTATTCATGTATACAAATTGACATTTATTTCGTACTTTTCTATTATTGGACAACAGTTCTAATAACGGGTTGACAGTTGTGTGAGAATTCTACATAAACAGTGCAAGTCATGTCATCTTCTTCTGGAACATTGTCATAAGTGTCGAACCCACGAATTTCGGTCTGAATTTCTTGCGACTCCATTTCCTGTAGCACCATTGGCCCCAGTCTGTCATGTCTAGCAATAGAGCTCTCCTTAAATGAGCACTGCTTGCCCAAGTAGCCTGCTCGTAGTGCATTGCCAACACAGTTGTCAGTGATTTTATCCCATGAATTTTTCACCCAAGTCACGACCTCTTGCAGGCTAGGCTTCACAAAGTTTCCATGCTGATTTCTCTCCATTCTATTTTCAATGTAGTCATTGAGCTCCATGCGCAAATGGTCCTTGAATGGCTTGTTTATTGCAATATCAAGAGTCTGGAGACAGGCAGTCATTCCTGCAGGAATCATTTGATCTATTCTCCAATGTGCTAGGAATAAAGCTGTTTCTTTAGCTTGGTGAGTGTTGGCTGAATGCCAGACTAGCAGACCTCTTTCGCCACCTCGCAAAACAAGTGGCAGCATTACATTGACCCACTTCTTTATAACTGCTTGTGTGCACCAGGCTTTTTTGGTTTCAAGAATGTAAATGCTTGAAACATGTTCAATCTTATCTTTCTTGCCCTTACTAATGATTAGAGGTGGGGGTTTCTTTCCTTCTAGATGAATTGCCAAAATACAGGTAACACGTGCTCTCTCGTAACTAGTGGAGGGAATGTAGATTGATGAGGCACTCCTCTGATCAATTGTTGTTTGAGATCCTTGGCCCATAAACACTGCAGTTTCATCCGTATAAATCATGTTGGAGAGTTGGTATTTAGAAAAGTCAATGCCATCAACAAAGGACTTGAACGCAAGTGCACATTTAATAACTTCAGTATCTTCCAGCTTGGACAGTGTTGTTGATCTTCTTAGAGACCGTTCATATCGCTGAAGGAAGCCATCCAGACAATGTTGTGATACTTTGAATTCTTCTGGGGATATTTCTGACTGTGGTGCTATTGCAAGGGCAAATGCTTGAATATCAGTCCTGCACACAACCAAAGCCTTTGCTCTCCTGTTAGCAATCCACTCATAGATGATGTCTTCAAGCTCAGGAAATAATGGTTGCTGACCTGATCTTCACTTACACTTCTTAGCATTTCCCTCGTTGGCCTGTTGACTGAGGTTACTGTACACTGCTCACCATTTTTGGACCATTTGGAGATCTAACTTCTTCTTTTTACAGAAAGCTGTCAAATTCTTTCCCAGGGACTCCTCCATGATTCCTTTCCTGTAGTCGACGGAATAGCTCTTTCTTTTTGCACTCATCTTGTCTGCGGGGGGGGGGGGGGGGTAATTGAAGACTTACATGACCAGAGTGGCAACACAAAATGGTGCCAGTTATGAAGAGAAGACAATACCACAACTGCTTGTTATCATGAGCGCACGCTTCCCGTATGTTGTCTGTACTTTGACTGATCAAAGTACACCTGCGTGGGTTTATGGGCCAAGGATCTCAACCGTCAAGTGTGAGCGATGATTAGGGTTACAGTAAGAATCGTGGGGGACTCCCAGTGAAAGAGTCTTATGACTTTCTGCAAAGAGAAGAAGTTAGGCATCCAAATGGTTCGAAAAAGGTGAGCAGAGTATGATAACCTCAGTCAACGAGTGTCAATAACATTATTTTATAATTCAACACATCCGTCGTGTGTTGTTGACGAGATTAACTGGGGCTTATTTTTGGGGTAGGGCTTATAACATGAACACCCTGGAAAAAAACATGCTAGGCCTTACTCTCTGCTTAGGTCTTATTTAGAAAGAAATACGGTAGCTAGCTGGCTCACTGATAGGACCCAGGAAGTTAGAGTGGTGATGCCATCTCCATGAAAAGGATGGTCACCAGTGGTGTCCATCAGGGCTCTGTGCTGGGTCCGCTCCTCTTTGCCATCTACTTCTTGGAAGTCAAGGCCAACGTCAGAGGCCTCTAGCTGACCATGTTCACAGATTATTGCAAACTAGGAGTAGTCCCAAAATGCCCCCCAGAAGCAAACATCTTACAAAAGTCTAACACAGACAAATGACTGGTGCCAAAGCCACAGCTTGAATTTCAATGCCAAGAAATGCATTATAGTACCTTTTGGGAAGTTAATCTCCTCAGGAAACTACATCAGCTTTAAAACACCTCTAACAGATGACCCACTAGTCAAGAATATGGAAACACATGTAGGCAGTAACCTGGCCTTTGACCAACATGTGTCCTAGTCAGTAAGGAACACCTTTTATCTTGCTCAACTTGTAAGTTAGGGCAAGACAGCTAGGTTCAGGGAAGTCACTGTACCACTATACTAGGCCTTCATCAAACCCATCATTGAGAATAATGTCTTCTTTGGTATGTACCTGACCAGACACAAGCAGCAACTGGAATGTCTGCAAAGGTTCCTTACAAAAAGAGTACAGGGTGTAAACACAATGCCCTATCTGGATTTCCTCAAAGCCCTATCTCTTTACTCTGTCTCTTACAGAGGCAATCTATGCTTGTCATACAAGGCATCATTGGATCCCACTCTGATGAATCTTGTGCATATTCACAAAACAAATGGCATCATGACTGCTAGATCTAAAGACAAAATTTTGCTTGCAACAAAAATAGGACATGTAAAGACAGATATGTATCTTACAGAATTCTGATTCCCTGGAATAGGCTCCTCATTCAAGTGAAACAAAGTCCCTCCCTAATCTTATTCAAGCGTAACTTGGACCGTTGGATGGGAAATCAAAAAATTACCCCTGGTCTGGCACCTATGTCTCTGATGGTAAGAGGCAGTCAGCAAAGCATATCATAACAGCAACAATCACCCCTATATAAATGTCTAAAATATATAACTTGTTAGACACATTTGGGTTGCATGGGTAGGCTTATAAAGGCCCTAGTGGTCATTACCAGTATTTGAGCTCAGCAGTATAGGATTAGGGAATAATTTTCTTTAAAGACCCCCACATAATTTTTCATGTATATGTCAGTATGCCCTTATATGACTGACATCCATGTAAATTCAGCCCATTATTTATGAAACATGCATGCGATGTCATACAATATAACACTGAAGCCATAGATATGGAAATAATAAGATGACAATATTTCTTACTGTTTCTATCAGGGAAGTAAATAGTGTGGGAAGAAATAGCCAGGGAATTATTATGGGTAGGCTTGTATAGGCCCTAGGGTCGATAGCCTAGTACCAACCTATGAACCTATGAACCTCTTGCTTGCTGTTAGCAATGCCCACTTCTAGCAAGGGGTCTGCTACTCTCAACATGAGTAACCACTGCAGCATCCCTACAGTGTCATCCTCCCTGGTAAGATCCGACCACAAAGCGGTCCCTTTTGAAGTCACCATCTCCCCTGACCACCCCTACATAGGGTCAAACAAAAAAACTTTTTGAAAGCTGACTACAACCTCCTGAGGAAGGTATAAACAGCTTCACAGCTCCCCCTCCATAGAAACTGGCACATATTTCCAAACCTACATCAAAGTGCTATACAAGCACTTATATAGCTGCATGGAATCAGGAATACCCGACAGGACAAAATCCTCCTCCTCAAGGAAGAATAAACCTGTCTGATGGATATCTGCAATAAATAAACTCTATATTAAAAGGAAAAAAGGGTCTATATTAGATCACTGAGTGCTTAAAAAAGCGAACGGTGATTAACCGATCCTATGTCAGCAAAAGCTTGCAATTTCGAACTGTCAGAACAGCGATTTTTTTTCCTAGGGAAAAAAAATCGCTGTTCCAACAACAACAACAAAAAAAAAACATACGTTAAACATTACATTAAGTGCGGGACTTCACCCCCCACCCCCGATGTAGGAGGCTGTGCCCCCCCACAACCCCCTACTTAAATATACCAACTTCGAGACCGCACTACAGTGCCGAGAACGGCAAAGTAATGAAGCGGCCAAGCAAATTCTTTCCCAGGGAAAGAATTCACTTAAAAGCCGCTTCGATATTTTGCCATTTCAGGCTTTTGAGTTCGACCAAGACGCATTCGAAAGAATGCGTCTTTGGTCTTCTAATAGGGAACTGGTAAAAATGCTGTCCAGGATCAAGAAGGAGCAGGTGCCTAATTGGAAGCAATCTCTCCTTAGTCTGAATAATCAAATAAGAGTACAAGTAAAATTCTCTAAAGCAAACTTTGAGTTCACACTGTGTCACATCTACTAAAGACAATCACAAGGCTTTCTTTGCATATGTCTGCAGTCTCAACGGAAGCACACAGATCTGCTCAGAACTAGTGGTCAAGGACACCACATACACAAACACCGTAGATATAGCCAACCTGCTGGCAGACAGGTTCAGTGAAAACTTCACCCCTCTTTCCCTCCATCAGTAAATCAGTACATCCCCAGCACCTGTCCCCCTCCCCATATCTCTAGGGAACAAGTCATCACTGCCCTCTTCAAAGGCAAAAAATACAGCCTCCATGTGACCAGATAACATCCCAGGCTGCATCCTACATGAACTCAGACAGGAATTTGCAGCACCATTAGGCACCCTATTCAACCAAAGCCTGAGTACTTGCTTCATCCCAGCTGAGTGGAGGACAGCCACTGTCATCCCTTTGCACAAAGGTGGAGTGTCCACCGATCCAGGAAATTATAAACCCGTCAACCTAACTAACTTGATCTGTAAGGCCATGGAGCAGATTATTATGGATCTCATTTACAAGGACATTGGCAGCCTCCAAACATTTGATCACACACAGTTTGCTTGCATCAATGGGAGGTCATGCCTGTTAAGTTTGATCAACTTCTTTGAGACAGGGGAAGACGGTGCACACTGCCTACCTTGACCTGGCTAAAGCCTTCGATATTATTCCCCACTCAGGTATAATACATAAACTCTCTCAACTGGGCATCAATCTGTATATTACCAGATGGGTAGCAAACTGGTTTACTGATAGAACCCACCTAGTCAAAATAGGGGAAGCTACCTCAAGCAGTAGACCCGTAATGAGTGGTGTACCCCAGGGATCGGTCTTGGGGTCTTTGTTGTTTGGGATATACTTTTCTGAGGTGCAGGCCAAAACCAGTGGGCTATGGCTGACCAGTTTTGCAGATGACTGTAAGCTGAGCAGTGTGATCAGTTTCCCTAGTGATGTGGACATCCTCCAAGATGGTCGCACCCAAACATATGACTGGTGCCAGAAACATGGCCTCAAACTGAATGCCAAAAAATGCATCACCATCCCTTTTGGGAAGAGTAATGTCCCCACAAATTATCACATTAATAACAAGGTCCTAAGCATGCAATCAGTTGTGAGGGACTTGGGCACCCAGGTTGATAGCAAAATGACTTTTGACCACCATATTGCCTCCGTTGTACGGAAAGCTTTCTACATGGCCCAGCTTATTAGTTAGGGTATCTCATTCAGGGACAAGGTGGTCATAACATCCCTGTATTCCTCCCTTATAAGACCAATTATTTAGTACAATTCCCCTTTCGGCATGTACTTCACAAAGCACATGCATCAGCTGGAAAGACCACAGAGGCTCCTCACCAGGAGAATCCAGTGCCTCAAACATCTACCCTACACAGATAGGCTGAAGGCCTTGTCTCTCTATTCAGTCTCCTACAGACTCCTCAGCAGTGACCTCTGTCTGGCATACAAAGCAATCTCAGACCCCGCCTTGATGGGACTGCTGCATATCCGCAAGTCAAGCTCTACTTAGGTAACCTGCACGCACCACCTCAACCTGGTGTGTGTCATCAATAGGACTTGTTGGCAGGACAGATTCATGTCCCAGAGGCTCCCCTTCTGTGAAATAGACTCCTGCTCCACATCAAGAAGAGTACCTCATTAACACTTTTTAAGCGCAACCTGGATAACTGGATGGAGAACAGAAAATACACCCCTGGGATTCCACCTGTGTCCCTGCTGTACAGGAGTATTGGGTGCTGACTTGCCAGAACATGGGCAAAATTCTTGGCTAGGCTTGTAAGGGCCAATAGCCTAGTAACTTCCTATGATCCTGCCCACCCCCACTGTAGTCTAATAGTAAAAAAAATATATAAGAAATAAAAGTGGAGATTCAGGGAGCAGCAGCCCCCCCCCCATCATGGATGTGTTGTTATGTGTTTTCTTTTTTTTTTTTCCTATTTTTTTTTGTATTCTTTTATAACCTTAACAAAAAGTATATATAGTAGGAGAACCTTGTGAATATGCATAAGTGTATATTCATTGCTTGTACATATTCATAAAAAGCATCATGACTATGTGTGTGAATAAATGAGAAAGTTATCAGTGAGGGGAAGGTGTGGACGGGGTTTGCAACTGTGAATCCTGTGGAGTGCTTCAAGTAAGTTATGCCTAGTATTAGTAGAATCTAGCTATTCTCTGAAGCTCTTAGCTTATCAGAAAGTGAGGTGCATATTTGCCTTAGGAGTGGGTATTGGAGAAGGTTGAAAAAAAAAAACAGCCAAAGTCTCACAGCAAAAGTAAATAGAATTCCACCTCAGAGACCATGGCAAAACAGGAATATTTGTACAAAAGTATTAGCAAATCTTCTGGATCTCAGTGTGAATTCAAAAGCCACTGTGATTTATTTTTTAGGGTAAATATGCATATCACCCATGATGTCTTAATTAAGGGAGGCTTGCAAAAATCTTTGTATACATAAACATCAGAATCATACAGTTTTAGTGCATATGAGACAGTCTCGTCAGAACTCCATAGCCATAAGGACTGCCATTTTTGCAGATCTCCAAAGTGGGACATTTTTAGAGAAGTCTGCACTTTTGCAAGACAGATCATATCTGCAAACAGTCTAAAGAACTGGACTTGCCTTTTTTGGGCAAATAAAATCTCATATTTCTAGAATATGGGTTGTTTCTGTTTTTTCAAATCATATTAAAGTGTTTCAGATAGAAAATGTTTTACACATCTAATGAATAAAATTTAGGAAATACTGTTTGCCCTAAAATCTCAGGTAATTTGCCTTTTTTTTCAATTTTTTGTAGGCTGTAACTGCCAAAATAGGGACTGTCCTTCATAAAGAGGGACAGGTGGTAACCCTAGCCCCCACTGATGTTACTTGAAGGGGGCATTTATAAATTATGTCTACTCTGTTATTTATGTGTTGATGAAAAAACTATGTACAGTAAGGCTAAGAAAAGACCAAAGTATAATTTTGAGCTGATTATAGCACCCATATGTTTCTAGAAGAGCCAACACTTTAGTATGAAAGGTTGTGTCTAAATCTGCTGAAGTTCTGTTTTGCACTTTTTATTTTTTCACCCACTGTCCCTCCCTGTAGCTGGCCATCAGCTGCCACAAGCCCTTCTTCCTGTTTACAAGGTCTAATAACACAAAAAAATGGACAAGCCCAGCAAACAGCTGTACTAACTCACCAAAGCTACCAGGCTGGCTGCAAACACCAGGATGACGAAAAATTCACATATAACGTTTTATTGATTAAGTGCTTTCATCTCCTACACTAGATTCTCATGAAGTCTCTAGTGTAGGTGATGAAACCTGTTAATCAATAAAACTTTATATGTGTATTTTTGGTTGTCTTGGTGTTTGCAGCCTGCCTGGTTGTTTACCGGGTCTACAGGACCAGTCACAGGCTCAGCTGAACTTAACTTGAACCCATTTTCAGGGCCTGTAATGAGATTGAGGATGCTAGTGTAAAATCACATTGCTGCTGGAGAGTGTATCCTAACACCCACTACCTCTCCATGCCAACGTTTGCATGCTTCATGTATTTTGTGGAAGGTGTATGTGTTCCTCCATGTAAGCACAGCATTGGACTAAATGGTATACCGTCTGCTACCCTCTTAACACTGCTAAATTGCAGTGCGATTAGGTTGCCTCCCTCCCCTAAGGATGACCATGACAACATCAGCCACTCACTCCAACTCTTCCCCCATGTAACCCCTCCTGTAATTGTTCCGCGTGTCCAACGTGGATCATCTAGGTCACATTAAGAACTTTATTTCTCTGTGCCATGGGGTTGTCACAGTGCATATTTTAAGAATTTGTAACATTGGATGTATGTATGAATATCAGTCAGTATTACAGGTAATATAGTCCTGGAAAATAAATTACAATTGGCTTCTAGAATGCTGTATTCAGATTTCCAAAAGCTGAAGATAGAAAAGGTAGCATACGTAGGCAAACAAAATTAAAGCAGTGAAAAGAACAAAGAGAAGCAAAGAGGAAAAAAAACATATATTGGTTTATATGAAATCTATACTGCAGTATCTGTGAATAAAGATAAGGAGTCAACAGACAGAGAAGCAGTGAGAAAAGTATAGACAATATTTACTAAGTGAATTTTAAATGTAATACTATACAAGGTTAGGGAGATGGTTAATCTACTTTTCTGGACTAATGAAAGCTTTCATGGTCTTACTTATGTATGCTATTAGTCATGGTAGGAAGTAAAGACAAAGTGAATATTCGGTGCAATGTCTTCCAAATAGAAACAGAATTTCATCCATCCAGCCATAACCCCTTTTCCTATTTTTGCACCTGGGGTCAGGGTGTAACTTCCACAATGACACTTATCTAGAGCCAAGGTTTACACTACCGGGTGGCTAGCCCTGCCGCCGTAGTTCTTCCACACCGCACCTGTTAATAAGGTGCTTTCTGCAAACACTGCTGCTTTTAGAGTGAGCTTGAGCAAATAGTAGTATTTTTTTAAGTAAACTATGACTAGAAGTTTGTTTTATAGTTTCACTGATGTATTTGTTGGGTTCAGGCACCTAGGCAGCGAGACATTTCCTTGTGGTACATTTGACTGGGGACACATGGCTGAAGTGATAGTCAGCTGCAGAGAAATATGGCTGTTTGCAAATTCCCTGTGGGCAAAGAGAAGCACATACTGCCATGCTCACAGCTTTAATAACCAAATGCCTGGTGGCAGAAGAAGTAATGAGTGTTGTGCTCAGGGTAGAGTATATACTTATGTAACTACAACATGTAGAAGTGTGCTACAGCATGGAGGAAATCCTGCAGGCTACTGTAGTCATATTTATGCTCCAGTATGTGTTTTAGGTAACATTCCCTAGACAATGTAAAGGGGGTAGTGGTGCACACACACCAATTATAAAGGCACTGCCCATTGTGCACTGCATTTGTACTGCCACTGATATGCCCGCTGGCCAGCCTGCTGCTGATGCCTGCCATATTGCCTGCTGTCTCATGTTCCCTTGGGGACCATTGACATTGTTTTCCCCTTGTAACTTTGGTTCTTGAAGTTGTGGGCATAGCAACACATTCTTCTCTTTTCCCACAGGGAATTTGCAAGCAGCCATATTTCTCTGCAGCTGACTGTCACTTCAGCCATGTGTCCCCAATCAAATGTACCACAGGGAAATGTCTCGCTGCCTAGGTGCCTAAACCCGTATTTGGTAATTTTCCTTTCATAAATAGTGTAACTTAACCTGACATACACCTAGATTGTGTCAAATGATTACTTACTGTTACTTTTGCTGTGCTGCTTTCAGTGCTGAAATTTCCGGATAATTCAGACTAAAACTACATAGTGCATCATACATGTTCAGACAACCCAAAAAGGTTTACTGGCCAATGAAGCGTGTAGCTGTATGCTATCAGGATTAAGTAATCTATAGAGTATACAAAACATTAGCAGCATGCTGTGGAATACGTGCCTTCTCTGTGCGACACAACTGTAATTTGAGCAGACAGATGCTGCTTTCAGTGCATGTCATGTACTCCTAGATTAGAAAAGATACAGTGAAAACACAAGTATCCATGAAACTGGAGAAATGTCCAACCATTCTCAGACTCCCTACCATCCCTGGATAATCCTGAGTTGATGACCCCAAAGCTGCAGACTTTGCTGTTTGTATGACCTAGACACCATGCAAGATATAATACATGCAATCAGAAGCATACTGAAAGAACTATTTTTTTTTGTATTTTACTTTTCAGACCTTGAAAGCCATCCAACTATCCCAGTGCTCTGACTACTTACTGTTGCGGTCCTACACTTGGGACCTGTATCACCACAAAGCATTCATGATATGCTGCAACATTCAGGAGGTGTTTCTTATTCCTTGCTCCCAGTCATACACATGAGGTTCCATGTGTATCATTTATGCAGGGTACTGTAAGGACACAATCATCACTGTCTTCTGAGATTTCCAAAGGATAAAGTTGGTAAGGTTTGTGGGTGGTCTAATTTTTATCAGTTGTATCATGCAGCACTGCTTTGATGTCTGAACCCAGATAAAGTACCTGTGTAGGTAAAGAGTGACTAGGTAATTAATGCCTGTAAACTGAATCATGGGAAAAGCTGATATTCATGTGTCATTAATTTTTTTACTACTGAATTAAAAGGACAATAAATGATCCCATGCTACATTTTTGAAGTATAGGAGTACAGACTAAATGCAAAAACATACCAGGTGCATGAACTATGGGCAATGGACTAGGAATGCAATCTGTACCAAATACCTGTGACAGAACAGAAGGATTCTGGAAAAAGTCCATACTGACTTCAGCAGAATTACTGGCTGGGAGAGAACATCTAAACAACCGTTGTGGCACAGACTCACTGGCATAATGATTATATGGCTTGTATGGCTCCCTCCCCCTGGGCAGACAAGGCAACATCAGACACTCAATCCCTCCTTCTCCACATATGGCCCCACTTGTATATACTGGAGTTTGTGAGATGGGTAGCAACGGTTATATACAGTACATACAGTGAAAAGGATAAAGTTAAAAACAGCATTGATTTGTCAACCATAGAAAATATGACAAAGGTAGTGGAAACCATGCCAAGTTACTGCAGTGGACAAAATGCAACATAAAGCTAAGTGCATCCCAAATATTTAGGAAATTTAGACATAAATACTTTTTCTAAGAGTTTGTGTAGAGTGCCACTAATAGAAAAGAAATGACAAACAGTAGGCTACTGTCCAGTATTGGCATCAGTAGAAGATGACAAACTTGTAGTAGAAAGTACACTAGAGAGGCTGCAATGTCAATCATTACTGTACTTGAAGGGATACTAGATTACAAAACATACCATGAGTACAATGAAAAAGATACAGGTGACAGAGCCTGTCACTGGTACATGGGAAAGCATTATGGGAACATAGCATTTCATTAGTGTATTGAAAGATACTGGATGATAGAAAAAGTCATTAGCATAACTGGAAAGACTGCTGACAGTTCACTTGGAGATTAATTGATCAAAAATATCAGGTTGGGTACCAGCAGTGTATGCTAAAGCAGTATGTGTCAGTGAGTAGGAGTTTTGTGGCACACCCTTAATTAATAGCTGTATCTATATTGCATGGGGTCATTAGGTTAATCTTACTCTTACAGTTCACTGTTTATACAGAGTGGGACAGCAAAGACAAAATGGCTCTCAAGTACGAATGAGTGCACTGTTTTTGAAAATGTAACGCTTCTGTTCAAGCATAATACAAGAATACTATACAAGTGAACCGCATCATCCATCTAAGGTTGTAATGGGTAGACTTGAAGGAATTTTCATTTCACATAGTATGCATAGCACAAAAGATTGCAAAAAGCAATCACAATACTTACACGGGACTGTTACTGTCATGTTTCTTTTCTGTACTGTCAGACTTTCTGTACCTGTCTAGGTAAGAAACTTGTGCTCGGCCTAAATGCCAGATTACTAATCTTAACACCCCCTACAGTGAAGCATCTGTGTAACTCCCATTCAGTATCTCTCACACTATTGATCTGTGCAAGACTGGGTGTTAATACACTTGTTCACCTTTTCTGTGCAGAAACTAACATTTCTACAATGCATTCTTCAAAGACTCAGTATAAAAATTGTTCAACACTGAATAAAATGCAAAAGTGATGCACACAGTTTTCTCAAGATGTCATCAATCCTTTTCGATTTGTATTGATTTTTTTTTTCTGCTACAGAATAATTCTGACACTCTGGCTTATGCTGAATAGGATGTGGAGATGTTAATTTGGTGAAAAAAAAACGTTTTATAGGTTTATGGGTAAATACTACACTAGCTGCCCTTGAGGGTCATTTTAAGCCTAGCTAATTTCCTTTTTTGTGCTTGAAATAACCTATCCCATTTGGGTATAGATTGGTCTTATCCAGCCCATGGTTGATAATTATATAGTAGCCCTAATGAGAATAATTGGGATCATTTAAAAAAACATAAGCCAGCACTAGATTCCACTTAGGAGAATTTTAATACAAATACAAATGGTCAAGATTACCCATGTATGAAAATACAAAAAACATACACCCTAAAGGGTGATACAGCATACCGGTTTCAGCATAAAGTCTTTATCAGTGCAACACAACAGTTCAGTAACAATCATTATATATAAATGCCCTGCAATTAAATGGTGCACAAACAATTATCCAATCACAAATGTTCCTTGAGTCCTGGAGGAAAAAGGCCACCCAATGTTATTATCCACATCTTTTCTTTATAATCCAAAAGAGAATGTAGATTTTCAGAAGAAGTGTTTAGTTTATATATTTTATCTATCACTGTAAATCTGAACCAAGCAGAAGGATGTAAAACCTGATGTTTATATAAGGCATTTGTATTTCTATGACATTTAATTTCACTCATGTGTTCTGATATTCGAAATTGAAATGGGCGAGAAGTTTGCCCGACATAAAAAGCAGGGCAAGTACAATTAACCAAATAAATCACCCAATCACTGCTACAATTTCCAAAAACTTTAGGACAATTAAAAGCCATGAATGAACTTTGTTTCGGGACCATATTGCGGAATCTGCAATGTCCACAAGGAAAACTAGCCATTACTGGGCCACCTGTTAAGGTGGTTTGCAAACTTTTATGTGTCATCTTACCCTTTTTATAATGGTTGAACCAGCCCCCCAAAATCTTTCCTCTTCTGTATCCAAACCTACATCTAGATGGCAAAAACTGAGATAATCTCTCCTCCGTATGTAAAATATCCCAATGTTTATGTATAATATCCTGTAACTGCCTGGTATTGCCCCCAAATTCCATGATATATCTAAATACGGGGTCAGATCTTAAATTTTTATCCTTATAAACAAGTGTTTGTTGTCTATTAACTTCATGAACCCTTTTCATGGCTGTATCAACATCAAATTTCCTATAACCTGGCTCATAAAATCTATGGGCCATATCATCTGTTTGGACATTATAACTTTCCGTAGTGGAACATATTCTTTTCAGTCTCAAAAATTGAGACTTAGGAGTATTCATAATAACATGTGGGGGATGGCAAATGGAGGCATATGGCAAATTATTAAACTGGGGATATTTCCTACAAACATTGCTACTTAATGTACCATCTTGTAATACTTTGACCTCTATATCTAAGAAGGTCACCATTTCCCAATGATAATTCAATGTAAAATGGATTCCCCATTTATTTTTGTTGAGATATTCAACGAACTCAATTAAATAATGCTCATCTGACCTCCATATTAGCCAAAAATCATCCAAATAACGACGCCAGATATATATTTCCCCCCAAAACATATTGTGACTCGTGATAAATTAAGTGATGTTCAACATAGACCATAAATAGGTTTGCATAGATGGGAGCAAAAGATGTTCCCACTGCAGTACCCTTAAGTTGTAAATAGCAGACATTGTCAAAATAGAAAATATTTTTGTTGAGTATGTGCTCCATTAGGCACAAAAGGAATGTATTAAATCCAGGCGGATAAAGGGGAACATGAGATAGCCAAAAGTCCAGTGATAATAAACCATCCCAATGTGGAATATTTGTGTATAGTACACTAACATCTAAAGTGCATAATATCCAATCCTTTTCTAACTGTATATTATTTATGATGTTCAAAAATTATGTAGTGTCCTGCATCTGTGCTTTAACGTGTCAACAATGGTTTCAAATATTTTGTAAGATATTCAGATAATGGTTCAGTTAAAGAACCTCGCCCTGACACTATAAGTCTACCCGGAGGTTTTTCCATAGTTTTTATGTATTTTGCATAGCATATAAAAAAATCTGTTTAGCAGGATTCACTACCATGAGATGATGCTTATCATGCTTGGATATGATACCTTCTTCAAAAGCCAAAGTTAGAAAATTGTCAATTTCAGCTTTAAAAATATTAGTAGGATCTAGATCTTTCAACACCAAATTTTGAAAAATAGCCACGTTTTTATTCATAGGAGGTACAACATTAGATGTTCTAAACCTGAAGTTATTTAAATTTTCAACACATGGCTGCATATCTGCAAAATGTAATTTTAAATTTATTTTACGGCAAAAATCAATAACATCTTGTGCAAAAGAATATTCTGACACCATAAACATGGGAACAAAACCCATACCTTTATTCAGCAATTTGTGCTCTGTTTGTGTAAGTTCCAAAGATGAAATGTTATGAACATTCAAATAGTCATCCATTTGCGTGTTAACACTGCCAACATTGCTTCCAAGCTTGCTCCTGTTTCCTGTATGTTTCCCCCTCCCCGCCTGGATCTCCTAAAGGGAAATTCACATTACCCTTTTTAACAGGTGGAGAGCTATGCAAGACTGTTCCGTCCCTATCTGTGTTGGAAGAGAATTCATCCCCTGATGTATCAGATGTAGATTTAATATTTTTCAATATAGATCTCTTTCTTTTCCTCTTAAAATTGGGTGAGCTGGCCCTGATTTGTCGTTGGTAAACTGAACTGTTTTCTTAAGTGCAAATGGTTTACCTGTGGAGTAATCTCTGACATCCCTCTGAAACTTCTTAATCATTCTAGCTTTTAAATCTTGTTCTAACTGTATTAAACTGCCTGAGAGTAAGGAAACCTGTTCTTGATATATATCATGGTTTTTATATTCTTGCAACTTGGTGCATAATTCACCTATACTTGCAGTCAAGGTCGTGATTCTCCGTTCATAGAATTGTATCAAAATCTTGACAAAACTCATAGAAGAATGTTGTACTTGTTGCCATTGAGTTAATAAAGTTTCATCTACCCCCTTGACAAAAGGTTGTATCCTTACTCAAACCACGTGGAGTGATGTTATTGTTTGAATATGCTTGTTTGAATATGCCTTAAATAATCTAAGATGCCAAATCTGAATTTGCATTTCTTTCATCTCACTAGTTAGTTTAGTAAAAAGATCTTTGCATGAGTCAGATTGAACCAAATCCCCAACTCCCCCCTTGGTTGATGATATACAAGCATCAAAAATTTTTATATCATCTCTGTCAGCCAAAAGGCCATGAATAATATTTTTTCAGATCCATATTTTTCATACATGAGTAATCTTGCCCATTTATATTTGAATTAAAATTCTCCTAAGTGGAATCTAGTGCTGGCTTATGTTTTTTTTTAATTGGCATCTTTCAGTTGGGCCGCGCACATTGTCGTACGTGCATGGGACTGATAGTTCCTGTTTCCAAAATAATTGGGATCATATCATAGATAATTTGATGGGACCCATGCACAAGATAAAGCATTTAGGAGCTGCCCCTATCCATCAGTTGGAAGCAGTCTTGGGGTAAATTTTCTGTTTCCCACCCATAGATCCAAGTTGTGCTTGAAAATGGACAGTGATGAACTTTGATTTATGTGGCTGGGAGTCTATTCCATAGCAGCAGTGTCCTCTGTGAGATACCTGTCTCTCCAAAGCATTCTGTTGATGTTGCAGAAAAGGTTTAGATCCCTACACATAGTATTGCTGATGTGCAGTAAGTCCATCAGTACTGGGTTGGAAGTTGCTTTGTATGCCAGACACAGGTCACCTATTAGCAGTCTGCAGGATACTGAGACAACCATTTCAATAATAATACTTTATTTTGTACTCATGATGAGCTATTTTAAAAGTCAAACAAATAAAGTGCAAAGAGGAATTAATAAATATTTTTTGGATTTTCACAAACAAAATTAGAAACAGTAGTAAAAAAATCAGAAGATAAATTGAGGTGTAGTTAAAATATATGCATATGCATGTATGTAATAATTTATGTGCTAGTATGCACAGCACTCTTGCACTGTGAGTTCTGGAAGTACAGGAATTGCCAGTTATATTTGTTATATGGTACAGCATAAAGAAATACTTGTCAGATGAATGATTTTGCAAGAGCTGACATTTCTATCAAACCCATTGTTAAACCTATAAAATTGAAAAAATATTGTTAAGGGGCAGATCCATAATGGAAGAATTGGGAGGGGTATGAGATAAAATGAAGAATTGTTTTCAGTGTTTAAACAACATACACATGTGAAGCACGAGGCACATACTTGGGTGTGTGCAAGCATCATCAGGTTTGTATTTTGCTTCTTGTTTCTGCAGGGTGTATGTCAGGGAGTTGGGCTAGAAGAAAATACCCTTGTGATAGCCTAAGTGCTGATCAGTAGTACTTGCATGTCAGAGGAAATAAATGAGCAAAACCACGATGGGGAAGGTGCGTAAACGGGAGAGAGAGAGAAAATGGGAAAAAGAAGAAGAGGGATAAAAAATATAGGAAAGGGGTTAAAAGAAAGCACCAATGACCATTTCCTGTATGTCAATGATTCTGAAAAGATCTTAGAAGTTACTTTTGCAACCTTTATGGACAGTAATAAAATTGACCTCCTGATTAACAGCACATGTGCAATTAGGCTGAAACTTTAAAGCAATTCTGATCACTGGAAAGATTGTATTGCAGTTTTAATGCACTGCGTTACCCAGATACTGTCATTGACCTATTCATTTGAGAATAACATTGAAGGCACTGGATATCAGCCAGAAGGGATGAACCTGAACTATACCTGTAATTGTAGAATTGCAGGTTTAGTATAGGTCTCAGTGCAGCCATTTTCGAAAGAAGTGCTTCCTGAGGGCCGAAGATCGTGCCAGTAAAATCAAACTAAAATTGTAAATATGCTTTTCTCCCCAGGATGCTGCTGAACAGGGACTACTAGCTTAAGTGGACTAGCCTGGTCGACAGATGCAAATAAATAAAATAAGTAAATTCATATGCAGCCTGTTTGTGCACAGCAACCAATACAAAAATACATCAGAATGTAAAGAAAAGAAGCAAACATTTCAAAAAGACATTTTCTTTCCTAAATATCTTCTATTTGCTCTTTGCATATCATTATTTATTTATCTCATCAGTCAGTCATTAATATATGTAAAAATAGTTTTCCATGCAGTGCCAATTGCACAAGTTCAGTCATCATCAGTAAGTCTAGATTTACTATTAATAATGGTGAATAAATCCTCCAGGTTTTTACATGGGGAACACAGACCACCAGCGTTGTGTTACATTTAAATATACATAGCATTTAGTACACAGTATAAGATACTTGTGCTTTAGCAAATCATTAATGGCATATTTATTTAAGGAATCCTTTTATCCTTTTTCAGCTACAAATGAAAAGAATTTTAAAAGAAATGGATAAAGATAGAATTCAAAGAGATTTTAAAACAACTAATACGAGAAAAATCACACAAACATTATACAACTAAATATTAAGTTAAACAGGATAAAGTTGTTGCTCTGACCATACCAGTTGTGAAAGTGACACAAAAGTTGGAATTTCTCACGATCGCTGGTAGTGGCACTTCTTATTAACCGTAAAGATCAATCAATTACTAAATCTTCTTGCCTCTAAGCTATTTCTTTCATCCTACAAACAGTGAAAAACTGTAGCAAAAAAAAAAAAAACATAAATCAAAATAAATCTTTTCTTACCAGGCAACTGCATAGTCAATCAAAAACCAACACAGGATTGTTTAGTTAAACTCTCTATCTGAAGTATACTCAACATCTTTATTAGAAAATGATTAAAATGGATCCGCCACATAACGCATGCACTCAGGTCACTCCACAACAAGTACAAATATGAGTCTGTCATTGTCAATGTTGGTGTGAATGACTTGAGACGTACCTCCCTGGACTACATGAAAAGAGAAATGGAAGAGCTGTCCGATCTTGTAGCCTAGGCAGGTATGACCCTAGCCCTGAGTAGCATCCTGCTATCACCCAGAATGATACCACAGTATAAGGACAAAATGATTGACTTCAACAATTGGCTAAGCTTCTGGTGTCATTCTAAGGGGATCCAGTAATAGTCTGCCTGGGATAACATGATCGACAGACCACAATGCTTTGCCACAGATGGCCTGCACCTGTCGCCCTTGGGATTCTGGATACTGGCTAAGGCTCTTGCCACCCCTATAGTGCCTCTTTTAGGCAAGGTTCAAGTGACAAATTCACCACCATAACAGGTACAAGCAAGCAAAATCTGAGGGTAATGCTACTCAATACTAGAAGTCTAAACCTCAAAATGCACTCACTTGAGGCACTCCTTAAAATGGAGAACATCGACATCTGTGTAGTGGCAGAGACCTGGTTTAAGGCTCCAGAGAGCACCCCTGCATTACCAGGCTATAATTCAAACCACACCTTTTGGCTACCTAACTTGGACTGAAACACTAAAGGCAGAGGCATGTCCATATTCATTAAGGATATCCACACCTCCAGGCTAGTTGCTCAGCATAATGCATCCAAGATTATCCAAGTGCAACTAACTCTGGGCAAGACCACAATCCAAATTGTAGCTTGCTACAGATCCCCCACGATGCCCCAGGATTCCCACTCATCATTTCTTGATACACTGGAAAATATTAGGGTAAATAATGGGCGATTTCAACTACCCCACCATTAACTGGGAAAACTACTCATGTACTTTTGCACAACGTTTTCTGGACTTCATAAATTCCAACGCCTTGGATCAACTTATCCACACCCCCACCAGGGGCAGCAATATCCTAGACCTGGTCATTACCAACATGGGCAATCAGTGTTCTACACCAGAGGTCAATTCTTCGCTCATCAGATACAGCCACAAGCTAATCACCCTAGACATCCACATCCTGCCCCCCACCCCCCATTGTGGAAACCACCGTAAAAAATTTCTCCAAAGCCAACTTCACACTTCTTATGACAGAAGTGGCAAACTTCTTGACACCCATATAGATGGACAATAGTAGAGGTACGACTGCTGAATCCTACACAAATGCACTTTATAAGTACTTGCAAGGAGTGCATGGATTGTGCAATCCCTAACAGAACCAAGATGCTATCCTCCAAAAGGAAGCCAGCCAGGTGGTCCCCTGCCATAAACAAACTCTACAACAGAAGAAAGAAACTGTTGCAAAAAAGAGTAAAATTCCATGATTGGAGGAACTCCCTGGTCAGCCTCAGTAAGAAGCTGAGATCCCTCATAAAATCCTCCAAAGCTAGTTACGAAAACAAAATCGCCACTGATCTAAAGACAACCACAAAGCATTCTATAGCTATGTCAAGAATCTCAATGGCAAGACTCAGATCTGCTCTGAGTTACAGAACAATGGCACTAAATATACAGAACCAACTGATATTGCCAGCATCCTGGCAGATTGGTTCAACCCCCCCTTTCACCCCCTAAAGGGCCCAGCTCTATACCGGAAGAATGCAAAGTTCCTGTAATCATGGCTGCACAGGTAAAAACCACACTCTCCAAAGCCAAGAACACAGCATCCATGGGACCTGACAATATCCCAGGCTGCGTTCTACATGAACTATAGAACGAACTGGCACCCCACCTAAGCACCATATTCAATCATAGCCTCACCTCAGGCTTTGTGCCCACTGAATTGTGCACAGTGAGGATTATCCCACTCCATAAAGGGGAAGCCACCATGGACCCCAGGAACTACCGCCCTATTAGCCTAATGAGCCTCGTCTGCAAGACTGTGGAATGTATCATCATGGAACTTATAAACAATGACATTCATAATCTCCAAACTCTGGACCCCACCCAATTCGGGTTTGTAAAAGGCAGATCATGTCTCCTAAACCTGATAGACTTCTTTGAAGTGGTCACCAAATCCGTAGATGAGGGTAAGGTGGTTCACAGAGCCTATCTAGATCTCGCCAAGCCTTTCAATACCATCCCCCACTCTGGAATTATAGATAAACTCACTAAACTAGGTATAAATCCCTATGTCACAAGATGGGTCGCCAACTGGCTCGCTGACAGAACCCACACTGTGAAAGTAGCAGACTCCAAATTCAACTTCAGACCAGTGACAAGTGGAGTACCACAGGGTTCAGTCCTGGGTCCTCTCCTGTTTGGTATCTACTTCTCTGAAGTACAGGCTAACACAGAAGGTCTTTGGCTAATGAAGTTCACAGATAACTGCAAAGTAGGAGCCATAATCGAAACTCCTAACAATGTGGACATCCTACAAAAGGGCCTCACTGAGACGGATGCCTGGTGTCAAAGCAATGGCCTCAAGCTCAATGCCAAAAAGTACACTGTCATCCCTTTTGGTAAAAACTCTGTACCCATGAACTACCACATAGGCAGTAGTCTACTTAACACCAAAAGTGTGATAAGAGACCTTGGGATACAGGTGGACAGTAGTCTCTCCTTTGATAATCGCATCACCACAGTAGTCAGAAAATCCTTCTATGTGGCACACCTCATCACAAAAGGTTTCTCATCCAGGAAAAAAGAGGTCATTGTTCCCCACTACTTGTCACTCATTAGACCCATTATAGAATACAGCTCCCCTTTTGGTATCTACCTCACAAGACATCTACAACAACTGGAAAGGCCGCAGAAATACTTCACAAAGAGGATTACCGGCCTCAAACAGATGCCCTATGCAGACCGTCTCAAAAAACTCCAGCTTTACTCCATCGCATATCACCTACTCAGAGACAATCTCTGCCTAACATACAAAGCTATGTCAAACCCAGAGCTGTTGGGCATGCTCCACTTAAGGAAATCCCAATCCCTCCGAGCTACACGCTCTAGGGACCTAAACCTTGTCACCACAATAAACAGAACATGGTGGAGGAATAGATTTCTGTCCCAGAGACTTCCTATACTCTGGAACAATTTATTTATTTTTATTTTATTTTACATTTGTTGACCGGGCTAGTCCAACTGGATACATGTCCATTTTCAGTAGAGGCCCGAGGAGTTAAGCTCCAAAGCTAGGACAATGAAATTAACAATGCAATTAACATGAGATAGATAAAAAAAACAGCTATTTACAGTATGTATAACAGATTATCACCATAAAATTTACAGTGCAGAATACAGGGATAATAAAGGATGCAAGTACAATCTATAGTTTACAATGCAGAAATAGCGGCATAATAAAGGAATGCAAATACAATCAAGGTTTTCAAGAGATAATTAGTAACATTGTTTAATAAGGAAGGAGTTGATTTTAATGTGTTAATGGGTTTGGAAGATCAGAGTATATAAGGACAGTTAGACTAGTCAGGTTTAGAGCATGGGCATAACCAATGAGTTTTGAGGAGTACTTTCAATTTGTTTTTAAAACAGGGTAGTGAAGGAAGTGTGGAGAGTTCATTTGGAAGGAGGTTCCAGGCTTTTCCAACTATATTAGAAAAAAGGGAGTCACCAGCTTTATTGTTTGTTTTAGTTGTATGTACTAGAAGTTTCTGAGAAGACCTTAAGGATTCCAGGTTTTTATAGGGAGTGATTAGTGTGGAAAGAATAGGTGTTTTGGATGGTTTGTAAAGAGTGTTGTGGGCTATAGTTAGCTGATGAAATTTAATTAGATTTTGTAGTTCAAGCCATCCTAGCTGCTTTAAATTGAAGCAGTGATGGGTTCTAAATGGGTTGCCTGTTGCAAATCTGGCAATATTATTGTAGGACATTTCCAATTTGTTAAGATTATTTTTTGATAGGTTAGTAAAAATAGGTGAGGCATAGAGAAGAGAAGAGATAAGATGAGTGTGTGCTATTGTGGTTCAAGCTGAAGGTAGGAGAAAGGATTTTATCCTATAGAGAGAGCCTAGATTTCTGTTGACAGTTTTTATGGTATTGTTAATATGGATATCAAAGTTCAGATTATTGGCAATGGTGACTCCTAATAGTTTGGTGGTTGGTTCAGGGGATATAATGGTTTTATTGGTAGCGTTAACTGAGAAATCTAATAGGAGGATTTCTTAGTAGGAGAGAAAAGAAGGAGTTTAGTCTTTTTGGGATTTAGGAGAAGGCATCTATGTGTGAACCATTTCTCAATTGTGTTAAATACTTGTTGAGTAAGATAGAGAAGTTCAGAGGAGGAGGGGGCTGAGCATATCAGTGTAGAGTCATCCGCATATTGTATGCATGTAGCTTGGGGGATGACAAGGTGGAGGTCATTGATGAATATAGAAAAAAGTAGAGGTCCAAGGATGGACCCTTGTGGGACTCCAAGGTTGACAGGCAGGTGAGTAGAGAGAGACTTGTGCCATAGTACGGCCTGTTGTCTTTTATCCAGGTAAGACTGGAACCATTTTATGGAGGATGTATCTAGTGACAAGGATTTCAGTATAGTGATAAGAATTTGGTGATTTACCATGTCAAAAGCTTTAGACAGGTCAATGAATAGGGCTGAAGAGAGTTTGTTAAGGTTGCGGTTGTTGTTGATACAGTCTGTGAAGGAAAGAAGGGCAGTAGTAGTGCTATGTGAAGGTCTAAAACCATGTTGACAGTTGGCTAGTAGGTTATTTTGTATTAGATGGTCAAGCAATTGTTTGTGGATACATTTTTCCATGATCTTTGCTAGAGGTGAGAGGAGGGCAATGGAGCAGTAATTGGAGTGTTCAGTGGATTGTCCTCCTTTGTGGAGGGGGATAATATAGGAAATTTTCCATAAACTGGGGATATAACTTTCAGTAATAGTTCTGTTGATCAGGATAGAAATGGGATAGGCAATAGCTTTGGTAGATTGTTGTACGAATTCAGCAGATAGTTGGTCTGCTGAGGGGGAGCAAACTACCTGTCTATATCAAACAAAGCTCCTCATTAGCACTCTTCAAGAAAAATCTTGATGATTGGATGGGAGATAGGAAATTCACCCCGGGGATCACTTCTGTGGCTCTGCTCGACAGGGGCACAGGAAAATAATTTTCTCAGCTGGCGAAAGCTAGGGTACCTTTTTGGCTAGGCTTATATAGGCACTAGGGCCAGTAGCCTAGTACTTACCTATGAACCTATGAAATTATTAACTTAATGACTAAGAATATGAAATAAACATTTAATAGCCTCATTAGTGAAAGTAATAATATAGCTACTTTGAGATGTTATGGCAGAAGAATCTAAGTCTGGTAATAGTGTTCTTGTATAAGAAACAAAAAGAGCATCTAGATCAGAGAAACAGTGCAAAAGAGTTTCATGAAGTTGTGTTAAATATTTAACATCATAGACAACATGATCAGAAAAATGGTACAAAAGTAGTTTTTTACGCCATTAAAAAGATCTGTTTTCACTAAGTAATGCTGTGGCAGTACTTTAGGGACAAATGCAAGTCCTAAATGTAAAAGTTTAATTAAACCGTCTTCCAGACCATAGCCTGGCAGTTTTCATAAGATTCAATTTTTCCTCCTTGCATTATTAAAGCATGTTATACTACTTACTGTGAAAAAAGTCATGGTGCTACCCCACCATTGTCGTTTGTAGTTACCTGGCCCAGCATATCTGTCCTGAAATGCGTTGGGACTCTTGCTGTCGCTTCTATCACAAAAGGGCTGGTTATATGTTCTTTCCTTATATGAGCTAGTATATGCATTAGAATTGCCCCTTCCCAGTCTGTTATTAGCTGGCTGATGACTAATTTGTTACAGATCTGCTACCACTTTGGTATAAGAATGGCTATAAGAAGAATTAATAGCTCCTTCACTGCTCATACGGGAAAAACAACTCTCAGTGTTTCTACGTGAAGCCTTTTCTTACAATGTTGCATTCTGACTTCCAGTTCCGATGTCTGCAGAGGAATGCTTTCTCATTAGCATAATCAATGAGACTATATTTCCCTTTGGTTTTCCTTTCCTCTTGTAAGGTGCTTTTAGTTATTTTATGTTTTTCTTTGATCACATTTGTCAAACATGACATTTCAGTCCTGTTAAGCTCTCCTTGTAGATATTTGTGAACAGTTCTGATTTCCTCCACTATCTGCCTTTCCTCATCTGAGTATTACTTAATAAGTATGTATACCCACTGTTATACACACTTACATGTGCAGCAATCCACCTGTTAGCAAAGACTTTCACTCCCACTCTCATCACTAAGGTCAAAGGGGGTAGTGGGAGATTTGAAAGCCCTAAATCCAATTCTTTATACATCTGTAGTGTCACAATATTCAAATGGACTACAGACTTCTTTTGCATCAATTTTTCCAACTGATCACAAAAAGCATTTTTAATAGCCTGCAGTCCTACACTAATATTAGACAACAAAGACAGACGTTTGGTGTCATCACTCTCATTACATTCGGTAAAAATAACAGCAAAGGGAGGATTCTGTCCATTGTGGAACACATCACGATCAGTGTCAGGCTCATTACCAGACCTTCATAATCCATAATAGAGCACTGAGTAAGATCCATGTAAAACTGTTCAAATTTCACCATTCAGAAATAACATGGAAGTACCTGCTACCATATAAAAAATCAGGGAAAAAAAGCTTATGGTAAAACAAATCAAATGATAACCAAATGGCAAGCAGGTAAAAAGATAAAAAAAACACCCTGACACCTCGGCAAGCACCAGCCTTCCACAGGATGATATTACAGCACACATGGCTAGATTAAATAAGCTCTACAAAAGAGCAATAAAAGTTAGCTAATACAAAACAAAGAACTCTGCTAATAAAAGAATGGCCTTTGAAAAGTTGCTGAAAGTAGCAGTTGTAGACTTGACTAAAATCTTTGGGTATGTATCTCACAGTAAACTTTTATCAAAGCTGGAACAAGAGATCTGACCATTAGTTTTTATCCCATTTTTTCTAACTACTGATTTAGCCATAATTTTAGACTCCAAAGGAGGAATTCCACATCCAGGTCTGGGACTCTTACAAAAGCAGAACCACAGTGCTCAGTGCTCTCTTAGCCCGGATATCAGTGCAATTCTGTGTGCAGATGATGTGGTCCTTCACCAGTCTAATCAATTTACAGACCACATCAGAAGATCACTCAGTTCTAGTACTTTCATACTTTGAGGCCAGTTTGAACAGCGAGCATTAGCAACTCATTTTAATAAAGTGCTTTGGTTCTTCACTCTTCTCAGAAATCTCCAAACAGAGCTGGACCTTCACTGAACCTGTGGGCACCACTACTACTGAGACAGTGGACCACTTCAAATATTTTGATTTATAGCTTGATCCTACACTAAAGTTTAACATCACTATTTGTTAGGCTGGCATGAGATGTGGTAGTCATGATATTAAACTGTTATTGAATAGCTAACTTCCTAGCTAAAGAAACAAGGACAGAAAGCCCCAGGAAACAGGATACCTCTGTCTTTAGGACACTAACTCACCAATAAACATTAACATTTCATACAGTTATGAGCAAAATAGTCCCATTCATGCAGCAGGATCTTGGAATGGAACACCACTGCACCCCCACTTAAAACCATTAAGTGGCAACCGTATGAGTTTCAGGATTCTGTATTTGGCT